>NW_027202503.1:0-218486 GCF_024711535.1 Dipodomys merriami | reverse complement strand
TTCTCAGCAGAGACAATCAAAGCAAGAAGAGCTTGGAATGACGTATGCCATGCCCTAAAAACAAACAACTATCAACCAAGAATACTGTACCCAGCTAAACTCTCCTTCATAACTGAAGGCCAAATAAAAACCTTCCATAGCAAAGAAAAATTGAAACAATACATCTCCACCAAACCAGCCCTACAAAAGATTCTTAAAGATGTCCTACACATAGAAAACCAACAAGAACGCAACAAAGGCCAAGAAACTGCACCCAAACTGAGAATCCAAGAACCTTAGGAAGAACCAAGCTTTCAAAGCCCCCAAGAAGGTGGATAACATGGCAGGAACTCCCAAATACCTCTCAGTCCTATCTCTTAACGTTAACGGACTGAACTCTCCAATTAAGCGACATAGACTGTCTAATTGGATTAAAAAACAGGACCCTTCTATCTGCTGCCTCCAGGAGTCACATCTTGCCCGTAAAAACAAACATATTTTCAAGGTTAAAGGCTGGAACAAAATCTACCAAGCAAACGGCCCTCATAAACAGGCGGGAGTTGCAATCCTAATATCAGATAAAATAGAGTTCAAATTAAAATTCGTGAGAAGAGATAAAGAAGGTCGCTACATACTAATTAAAGGATCTCTCCTTCAGGAGGATATTACAATTATAAATATCTATTCGCCAAACAATGGAGCACCCAAATTTATCAAAGAAACACTACTTTCCCTCAAATGCCATATAGATCCAAAGACATTAATTGTTGGGGATTTTAACACACCACTCTCCACACTAGATAGATCAACTCGGCAAAAACTCAACAGAGAAACCGCAGATCTAAACAGCTGCATAGATCAACTAGACTTAACAGACATTTACCGAACATTTCACCCAGCAGCATCAGAATACACGTTCTTCTCAGCAGCACATGGAACGTTTTCTAAAATAGACCACATTTTAGGCCACAAAGCAAACTTGTCTAAATTCAGAAACATTGAAGTTATACCTTGCATTCTCTCTGACCACAAGGGAATAAAATTAGAAATCAACACCCAAAGCCACCAAAGAAAGTCCGGTATCACATGGAGGCTGAACAACACACTGCTGAATCATGAGTGGGTCATGGAAGAGATTAGAAAGGAAATTCAAATGTTCATGGTATTCAACAAAAATGAACACACAAATTACCAGCTCCTCTGGGACACAGCAAAGGCAGTACTCAGAGGCAAGTTTATAGCTCTGAGCTCCTACATCAACAAATTGGAGAGATCGGAAACTAGCAATTTAATGACACATCTAAACCTCCTTGAAAAAGAGCAGCAAGATAAACCCCAATCCAGTAGACGGAAAGAAATAATCAAAATTAAATCAGAATTAAATGAATTAGAATCCAAAAAAACTATAGAAAGAATGAACAAAACAAAGAGTTGGTTCTTCGAAAAACTTAACAAAATTGACAGACCCTTAGCAAACCTTATCAGAAAAAGGAGAGAACACACCCAAATTAATAAACTCAGAGATGAGAATGGAAACATCACCACGGAAACAACCAAGATTCAGAACATTATAAGGGAATATTTCTCAAAACTTTATGCTAATAAGTTTGAGAACTTGACAGAAATGGACCTTTTCCTAGCAAATATTGACATGCCAAAACTAAACCAAGATGAGTTAAACCAGCTTAACAGGCCCATATCAAGCATTGAAATAGAAACAGCAATAAGAGACCTCCCAGCTAAGAAAAGTCCAGGACCAGATGGTTTTACAGCGGAATTTTACAAGGCCTTCAAAGCAGAGCTCACACCAATACTCCTCCAACTCTTCAATGAAATTGAAAGAGAAAGCTCACTACCGAACACATTCTATGAAGCCATCATAACCCTCATCCCAAAACCAGGCAGGGACTCATCAAAGAAAGAGAACTATAGACCCATTTCTTTGATGAACATTGATGCAAAACTTCTCAACAAAATTTTGGCCAATCGACTTCAACAATTCATCCAAAAAATCATACACCATGATCAAACAGGATTCATTTCAGGGATGCAAAGCTGGTTCAATATACGCAAATCAATTAATATTATTCATCACATCAACAGGAGCAAGAATAAGAACCACATGGTTATCTCAATAGATGCAGAAAAAGCATTTGACCAGATCCAACACCCCTTTATGATGAAGGTTCTGGAAAAATTAGGAATCCATGGAACATTCCTCAATACAATAAAGGCTGTATATGACAAACCTACAGCCAGCATTATACTCAATGGTGAAAAACTAAAGCCATTTCCTCTTAACTCAGGAACAAGACAAGGATGCCCACTCTCTCCACTTCTCTTCAATCTAGTATTAGAATGCCTAGCTACAGCAATAAGACAAGATGCAGACATAAAGGGGATTCAAATAGGGAAGGAAGAAATAAAACTCTCCCTCTTTGCAGATGACATGATCTTGTATTTAAAGAATCCCATAGACTCCACTCCCAAATTACTCAAGCTGATTCAAAACTTCGGCAAAGTAGCAGGTATAAAATTAACGCCCAAAAATCAATGGCTTTTCTATATGCCAAAAATGAGAAAAGTGTGGCTGAAATTAGGAAAGCAACTCCATTTGTAATAGCCCCACAAAAAATAAAATACCTAGGAATTACCTTAACCAAAGTAGTGAAGAACCTCTATGATGAAAACTTTAAAATCTTGAAAAAGGAAATCAACACAGAACTTAAAAAATGGCAAAACCTCCCATGCTCCTGGATTGGCAAGATTAACATTGTGAAAATGGCAATACTTCTCAAGGCTATCTACAAATTCAACGCGATACCTATCAAAATTCCACCCTCATTCTTCAAGGAAATAGAGGAGGCAATCCAAAAATTCATATGGAACAATAAAAGACCCCGAATAGCAAAAACGCTCCTCAACGGAAAGAACACTGCTGGAGGAATATCAATACCAAATTTCAAACTCTACTATAAAGCCATAGTAATCAAAACAGCTTGGTATTGGCATAAGAACACACCTCAGGACCAATGGAATAGAATTGAAAACCCAGAAATGAACCTACAGACCTATAGCCATCTAATCTTCGATAAGGAAGCTAAAACAATAGAATGGAAGAAAGACAGCCTCTTCAGTAAATGGTGCTGGCAAAATTGGTTAACTACATGTAGAAAACTAAAGCTAGATCCTTATATATCACCCTGCACCAGAATCAACTCCAAATGGATCAAAGACCTTGAACTCAAAGCAGACACTCTGAAAACATTACAGGATGGAATAGGAGAAACCCTAGGTCTCCTTGGCTCAGGTCGAAATTTTCTGAATAGAGACGCAGAAGCACAACAAATCAAAGAAAGGTTGGACAAATGGGATGGCATAAGATTGCAGAGCTTCTGCAGGGCAAATGACATAGCTGGCAAGATCAATAGAAAGCCCACCGATTGGGAGAAGATCTTTACTAGCCATACAACGGACAAGGGTCTCATATCTAAAACATACTTGGAACTCAAAAAATTAAACCACCCAACAAAAAATCCTCAAAGAAACAACTGCCCAATAAATAAGTGGGCGAAAGACTTAAAGAGAAGCTTCTCTGAAGAAGAAAGAAGGATGGCCAATAGACACATGAAGCAATGTTCAACATCCCTAGCCATAAAAGAAATGCAAATCAAAACAACATTGAGATATCACCTCACTCCAGTTAGAACAGCAAAAATCAAGAACTCTAACAACAACAGATGCTGGAGGGGATGTGGACAGAAAGGAACCTTACTTCATTGTTGGTGGGAATGTAAACTTGTTCAACCACTTTGGAAAGCAGTATGGAGGTTCCTCAAAAGACTTCACATAGATCCCCCCTATGATCCAGCAATCCCACTTTTGGGCATTTACCCAAATGTTTACAAACAAGACCACACTAAAGCTACCAGCACAACTATGTTTATTGCAGCATTATTTACCATAGCTAAGGCATGGAACCAACCCAGATGCCCCTCAGTAGATGAATGGATCAAGAAAATGTGGTATATATACACAATGGAATTCTATGCCTCCATCAGAAAGAATGACATTTCCCCATTTGTTAGGAAATGGAAAGGTTTGGAAAAAATTATATTAAGTGAAGTAAGCCAGGCCCAAAGAAGCATAGGTCCCATGGTTTCCCTTATTTGCAATATCTAGTATAGGTATGAGTCAAGCGGAAAAGTTCAGATAATGTGATGTTAGGAAAATGAACCCTTAAATATGTATTTTAATGTTTTCGTTTCTTTCATGCATGTGTTTCTAACGCATTTATAAGATTATTTCTTTGTTGCTTTGTATGTCCCTCCCCCACAGTGTAACCCCCGCTTTCACTATATTTGATGTCAGTATAACATGTGGAGGAGATGGGGACAAACAAGTCATTTAAGGATTCAGGTGGACCTGTTGCAACAATGAGAAGTACAAAATGTCATGTCAAAACCAGCTTTACAATGTCGGTGTGGGGGGGGAGGGGGGTATAATTGGGTGGGGGGAGGGGGGTAAAATTGGGTGGGGGGTGGGGGGAGGCGGGGAAGGGAAGTGAAGGGTAAACAAAGGACGAGGCTGCAATGCTTGGTAAGAAATGTATGCATTATCCTGCCCATGTAATTGTAGCCCCTCTGTACAGTATGTTCTCAAATAAAATAAAATACAATTTAAAAAAAAAGGAAAAAGAAAAAAGCCGAAAATGGCACTGTGGCTCAAGTGGTAGAGCGCTAGCCTTGAGCTGAAGAGCTGAGGAACAGCGCCCAGGCCCAGAGATCAGGCCCCACACCTGGACCCAAAAAACAAACAAACAAACAAACAATCAAAGCAAAAATTGCTGGATGTGGTATGATTCAAGTGGTCAGGTGCCTGCCTGGCAAATGCAAGGCTCTGAATTTGAATCCAAGTACTTACCTCAAAAAATTAATAGTAAACAATATGAATTAATTCTCTAAATAACTTCTCTGTAATTATCTTATATATTCTCCAAATAATCTTGTAGTGAACACAGAGAATTGATTAAGCCAGATAAATATAATACTCCAGAATCATAGAATGGCTCAGAGGTCAGCTCTGAGATCAAGTCAGTGTCTGGATCTTACTGTTCTTAGATCCACAATCTTATGGGAAAAGAAAAAGAATGTATAATTAAAATACATTTATTTACAATCTTCATCCAACTTCACATATTGAAATTCTATCTCAAATATAATGTTACAGAAGTTGTCCTTTGTGTGTGTATGTGGACATGTGGATGGTAATTAAGTCGTGGAGGCAAGCCTTCATTAATGTTATTTAAATAAACAAAACCGAATAGATTTCAATCCTGATCTTTAATACAGCGCATCAATCTGAAAAACAAAAATTCTGACTATGCTGGCATTGCAATCTTGGGCCTCCAGGCTCCAGAATGTAGAAATAAATCTTGTTTATAACCAATTCAGTGTCTGGTAATTTGTCGTCATACGTCAAGAGGACTAACATTAAGCCAGCTGAAAAGAACAGTTGTGGTTTTTTTCTTCTTTTTTTTTTTTTTGTCGTTCGTGGGGCCTAAACTCTGGGCCTGGTAGCTGTCCCTCAGCTCTTCAGCTCAAGGCTAGAGCTCTTCCAATTGAGCCTCAGCTCTACGTCTGGCGTTTTCCTGCTTTGTGGTGCTGAGGAATAAAACTAAGGGCCTCATGCATGCAAGGCAAGCACTCTACCACTGAGCCACCTTCCCAGCCCTGGTTTCTCTATTTTCTTTTTCCATCTTTCCAGAGGCCCTCTGATATTGAAAAATGCTAAGACTCCATACAGAAAAATTTTAAAACTGCCCTGTTGTCCAACTCTGACTTCACAAATTTTGGAGTGTAAAGAATGACATCAAGTACCTAAGAGACTGAATACAGGACACTTCATTATCTTCTGCTTTGCTCATCAGCACCTGGTGCAAATTTACACTATATAAACAAGTCAACTAACAGTAGTTATAACAAATTTTAAAAATGCATAGCCTGAAAACACTTTATGAACACTCGCACTGTAGTCTCATTGGCTCCCATATCCAAAATAAGAAACAGAGGCTTAAAGAGAGGTAGGTAATTTACCCCAGGTTGCAAAAACTGGTATATTGGTACATTTAAACTCAGACTACTCTATATCCATACTTAGGCTAACATACTATGGGCATTTTTCTACAGAAATAAAAGTCTCACAGAACTTTTTTCAAGTTCTAGACATATGTTCTACCATGATATCTCTATCCTGGGTGCTTTACTGGTGCCCCCAAGTCATATCAGCTGAAGTTGATACATCTGTACCCACTCAAATAAAAATGGCTGAGACTTGGGCAACTGTACTTTTATAATCTCCCATGCAGTAAAAATGTGTAATTAACAGTATGAAATCCTGGGCTAGAGAATAAATTGTCTATGATGGTGTTAGGCCCACCTCGCAAATCTTTCTTGGTCTCTCTCCTTCCTTCCTTTTTAGTGGTGGGGATTGAACCCAGGACCCTGTGCATATTAAGAAAGTGCCTTAACTCCAAGCTATATGACCATTTCAATCGCTCCAATTTCACTCTCCAATTCACTGCTACATTGTTCCTGATACTTTACATTTCCTGAGCATAATATTTGGAGATTATTGCACTTCATAAGCTTTTCATCATTTTACAGAATATTTATTTTCTCATTCCTATGTATCAAGACACTGTGCAAGAAGGATTTTGTTGAACTCTCCAGGCAGAGTTCATGGCTCATCATCAGGTTCGATTTAAATGCATATCATTATATTATTACATTTAGAATAACAAAGCACTTAAATAATTGTTTCTCTTCTTCAGACTATTGGTAGACCCATGTTCTATTGTAGCTTTTATATAAACAGGAATAGAATTTTTCTTGTCTTATTTTCCTTTTTTTGACTTGGTACAAATTTTCCTGATTGTATAGAACTGTTTTTTTCCAAGAATATTTTTTCAGGACATTTCTGCATATTGTGTATACTACAATTAAGAGATTTCCAGCCAAAGAAAACAACTCAGAATTCTAGAGGTTAATGACTATACTCTGGATTCCTGTGCACTTGGCACTGCATTTGACATCTCAGTGTTACAACAATAGACAATCTATATTGAAAGTTGCTTTCTTTTTGGTTTCCCATTTTGAGCCATATAAATCATTTAAGGTGTACAGCAATTTAACCATGGGAGTATGAGCTGGTAATCTTTTTTTAAAAAAAATTTATTGTAAAGATACTGTATAGAGGGGTTACAGTTACATGAGTAAGGTAATGAGTACATTTCCTCTTAAGCATTGTTACCCCACTCTTTGTTTTCCCCCTACATTCCCTTCCCTCCTTATTCCCCAACTCCTCCTTCCCCCTATCATGAAATTGTGAAGTTCGTTTTCAACATAGTGTATTGTACATCTCATTGTTACAATTGGTCAACCTGTATCTTTGCTTCAGCATTTTGTTATTTCCCTTCCCCTCCCCAAATTAGAAAAAAAAATGTATATACAAGATGCAGGGAACTGGAATGAAATACAGTGACAACAGAGGATATATGAGCTGGCAATCTTTAGCCTTCAAATTCCAAAACAAAAGCAAGCAATGAATGATAAAAATTGTTCATAAGGGTACTCTCAGCCTTCCAATTGGTGTTCTGATTCTTCCATTAAAATAAAATCTTGTTAGAATCAAATTCTGATCCAGGCTAAAATGCAATACCCATGAAAATGAAGACATTAAGTTGGTATTAGTTAAATATGCCTTCCTATTAATGGAATGCCATGGAAAAGGGTTTTACAAAAATGATGATAGCAAGAGGGATTTTGGACAAAGGCATTATAGTGGGTAAGGTGTGTAAAAGTTACAAAACTGGAACTTCATGCTGGGAAAAAGATTAACTTCACAGGGAGGAATAACTTACTATTTTAGATGAGCCAAATTAAGATGGATGATTTGATGATGCATTTAATATTATGGAGACAACAAAGAGTTTCAGTAATTGAGACAGTTCAATTAATTATGGAATATATAAGCACTGGACTCCCATGTAATCATTATAAGTGATGTTCTTAGAACAGTATGCAATTTCTAGATGTTATTGGATAGAAAATATATACATGATATAATGAGATGAAAAGTCAAATTATAAAGTAGGCTCACACCTGTAATCCTACCTACTCACAAGGGTGAGATTTGAAGATCATGGTTCAAAGTCAGCCCCTGGAGGAAAATCTATTTAACCACCAAAATGCCAGAAATGGAGATGTGGCTAGCGTTGAGGAAAAAGAAAAGCAGAGAACAATGTGTAGTCCCCGAATTCAAGCTCCAGTTTTGGCAATAAACAAATGAATAATTAAACAAACATATGACACCAAAGTGAAGGAAAATATGTATATGCATATATGCGTGGCAGAAGGGTCTAACTGTGGTGTTCCAGTGTTCACCTTGTGGAGCTCCAGAATGGGGACAGCACAAACATTTACTTAAAGGAAATCAAAAGTGACAATATATTGGAAATGATCTGTACATTTGGGGGGGTGATTGAAAGAGCGAGGGAAAGAGGAAGAAAAATGAGGGAGGGGAAACAAGTTAGGAAATGTTATCACAACCTTACTTATGTAACTGTAACCCCTCTGTACATCACCGTGACAATAATATTAAAAAAATAAAAAACAAAACAAAAGCATTTATTTATGTTATATTTAAAAGTATATTTTAAAAAGAATTATAGGCATTATTTAAATTTCTAATGCATGGCCACACTCTACTGGAGTGTACTGGAATTTGGAGAGAAGTACATGAGTCCATGAGTAAGGACCCCAATAAGAATTCCACAAAGGAATGTCAACATGGACCAAAGGGTCCTACCCATAGTACCTTGCTTCTACAGCAAATCAAACAATCTCCCAAATCCACATAATTTAATCATTTAAAGGCAAATGATGAACCAACATCTCCATTTGTAGAAATACATACTTGCGACAAGGATGTAAAAGGCACCGAAAGCCAAAGTAAATGTGATGCAATTTTAAGGAAGATTCCATAGATAAGGGAATGTGTCCCACACATTTCCAACTGTAAATCTGGGAAAGTTAGTCATCTTTGTCATACTAATAAAAACCACAAAAAAGCTAACTGTAGGATTCAAAAGGATTGCATGAGAACAGGTGTTCATTGTGACAGCACAGCAACTTCAGTGCAAATTACTATGTCTCTTTTCTTGTTTTCTTCCCACCTCATTCTTGAATTCTGAAGGTGAGATTCTGAGGAGCCAGTTTTCTTTGCTCCAGTAATTAATGAAAGGGAACAGGTGATTGGAGATACAATTTCTTCACATAGTTCTTGGATTCTCATTCTTTATTAAGCTTACTGAGTACTAATGGGATTGTAAAACACAAGAAAGTCCTAAGTTTTCCACTAATTTTTAAAATGCCTGCTGTAAGAACAATCAAAATTAACAAAAGAAACAACTCAGAAAGATATTTGTGGTGTATTGATACCAGGAGAATTTGAAATGTCACATGTAAATACCAAATGACATTTACAAAGCACAAACCTTAATTCTTCTGTGAGCTAATGTGATAATTACACATTTATATTTTCCAACAAAATCACCATTGAGAACAGCACAGCCAATTTCAATCACAGAAGCAAAGCTGCAAAGAATTGCTAAAATTTTCACATATTCATTCCTAGAGTTGAGAGGGTTGGTTCTGCTGACGTTGACTGTTTGATCCTTTTCTTCCTCACAAATAAATGTGCCTATGTAGAGCAATTTATGTCTATATCTTAACTTCATGGGTGTCTAGCCTTTCTGGTCTGATCTTCAGTCTGAGTACCAACTATGTTTATGAACATGGACCATCCCTTAAGCAGAAACACACTCTAAAACAGTTCTAACAGAAACATCTGTGATAATGGATATATTCCATATATGCATTGTCTAATAGACTAGCCACTGGCTATATGTGGCTACTGAACCTCAAATGTGAATTAATTCTTCCAATTTCAGTTAAATGAAATTTTAAATAATGAGATGCATCTATTCACTGTTAACTGGACAGCTCAGTTACCAAATAAGGAAGCTGAAGTTCTCACAACAATGTGATAAAATATAATCCAAATGAAGAAGGTTCCATGCCTGCATGCCTGTGAATTATCTGAGCTTTTCTGTCTTATAGAATTCAGTCATCACTCACCTAGATTGACAGCTTGGAGGAAAGGAGTGGGAGATAAACACAAGCTACTTGGGATACTGAGAATTGCTCCTTGAAGATGAGGGTTGTGCATGAATCTTTTCTGTGTTTAGTAGACAGCAAAGTGTGTAGAATCCTGTAGGTAGAAAAATAATGTTTGCATTTCCATATGTCAAACAGGTGCTCTGTTTATCAAAACGGGGGAGAAGTCAGACAGGTGAATTCTTTAAATATACAAACAATATATAGAATATTTGCTACATTCTATTCCATGATAGGCCCTGGAATAAACTTTGGTTCTTTGTACCATACTCTGTAAATTTTCACACACTAAAAAACAGAAATATAATCCTTTATTACTGTTAAAAATACATAGGCTATCTTCATAAAAATATTTGTGGACCTATTTTTTCCTTAATTTCTTCCACACCTGCATTAAGAAATGGCTCTAAGAGAAAAGCTTCTAAATGTGTAAAATATGAACTCCATCTATGTCATCTGTTGAATTGTACTCTAGATAGGATTGAAGTCTCTACTTCATCTTAAGGCTTAGGGCTGGAAAAAGAATAAGTATTCTCAACAAATTGTCATGCCTCACTTTTAAGGAGATCTATGTATTTATTAGGAGAAATATGTATTGGTCTTGGTAGCTAGGACCCTTCAAGAAACAAAAGAAAAAGAACAATTCTTCGGCAGTCTCAAGTATTTGCCTATCTTCAAGTGAACATTAGCTGCTCTATATTCTATAGTATATTTGCAAGAATATTTTTGCAAGCTATTTCTAAGCTATTGTCATCCTCCAGAGTAAAGTTCAAGCATGCTTATTTCTCATTATATAGATGGCAGTTGCTCAAAGTCAGAACCCATTGTTTGTATAGGTTTCACATGTCTATCACTACTTCACTCAGTGGCCCTGAGGGCTGAGAGCTTCACTTCAAATATACAAATACACACACACTACACACACACATATCTCACTGGCTTTCACTATTGCTATAAAAATTAAGTCCTTTTTGTCTCTGACCGAAGAGCATTATAAATTGCCTAGCATCCATGAAAATGTGACAAATAAATTATTAACTTGCAAGTAGGTTAAATCTCAAGCTTCACACATTTCTAAATACTCATATGAAGAAAAATGTATTCCTAGAGTTTTAGTGTGCTTCTATATTACAAAGCTCTTAATTTTCATCTTATTTACCTGGAGGAGGCAACAATGCTCGATACCAAATGTACTCATTTCCTTGCTCATGTAACTGTAAGCCTTCTGTAAAGTATTCTTACAATCAAAAACGTACAAAAAGGGGAAAAAAGAAATTGAAAATCATGTACTTCCATTAGAACTAACTAAATTTAAGGGTTGTAACTTTCTATAGGTTTTTAAGGACCTAAGAAGTTGTGAATATGACCAAAAGACCTTTACTAAAAGTTGAGGGAGAGAGATCCAAAAGTGGAAGTAGATAGGCTACCAGAGCATAATTATGTAGCTTTAGTTCACTGTTACCATAACAGGAGTGCAAATCAATATGATGGTTCATAGTTACAGGACCAGTAGACATACTGGAAACTGACATCAGAGAATGGTCATTCATTGTGGGAAAACACAAAACAGGATGCACCAAAGGATGCAATCAACAGTGTCCAAAAAAGCAGCACAGAATGGGATAAAGTCATTGCAAGCATATATTTGATAAGTGGTTCACATCAAGAATATATACAGAACATCATCCCAACAACAATACATAAACCAATTTTACAATGTGCAAAGAAATGAGATGTTTCTCCAGAGAAGACAAAGTGTTAACAAGCCCACAAAAAAGGTGTTTAATATCACTAATCCCCAGAAAGTGTAAGTCAAAATAATGAAGGAAATTACCACTTCATATGAATTAGGTGGGATAACTACTAAAAATAAAGTAACAATATTGACAAAAGTGTGGTGAAATTGGAACCTTTCTATGGGAAACAGTATGGCATCTTTTCAAACAATTAAAAAGAGGAATATTCATACTTGTAATGCTAACCACTCAGGACAGGAGGCTGAAATGCAAGGGTTGAGGTTCAAAGCCAGCCCGGGCAGAAAACTGCAAGTTGACCTGTGGCTTAAAGTGATAGAACACTAGCCTTGAGGAAAAGTTCAGGGACTGTAATCTGTCCCCGAGTTCAAGCCACATGACAAAAAATAAAGAAGGAAAAGAAAATTATCATATGATCCAATGACTACATTTCTGGGCATATACTCTAAAGATCTAAAAGCAAGGTCTGGAAGGGATCTTTGTACATTCATATTCATTTTGTACAATACTCAAAATATGGAGGCAATCCAAGTGGCCATCAACAAATGAATAAGCTAAAGCAAATGTGGTTTTTACATACAGTTGTATATTATTTCAACTTTAAAAAGAATTATGTTGTGACAGATGCTATATTATGGATGAATCTTTGGGACAATTTGCTAAGTGAAATAATCCAGTCACAAAAGATCAAATATTACATAATTCTACTTATGTCAGTTACATAGAACAGTCAAATTGATAGAGATAGGAAGCAAAATTGTACTTGATGCATATCTTGAAGCAGAGGAGAGTGGAAAATTGTTTTAATGAATATAGAATTTGAATCTTGGAAGATGAAACGAGTGTGGACATTGAGCTTGTAGAATATTGTAAATGTACATACTACTACTATGTTCTATTCTTAAAATGATTAAGATAATAAAACCTGGGAGAGGAAAAGGAGAATGATGAAGGGGTAAGTATAATCAAGATACATTGTATGCCTATGTGGATATATCAAAATAAAATCCATTTATTTAACTAGGTAATGCTAATACAGAGTTTTAAAAAGATAACAAATTTTAAGTTACATTCATTTGACCGCAATTATTGAAAAAAAGAAGAAAACAACCACCACAGGCTGGGAAAACAACTTAAATTGCCAGTGTGCAATAAACCTGGGTTCAAAACTATATCTCACTTAAGTGTGTGAGGCTGCTTTTTAAACATGCTTTTATATTATTATCTTTAAGTAGTTGTACAAACAAGTTCCCATTCTACAAAACAATATATGAATACGAGGTGTTTGACAACATTATCACCCATCCCTCCTAACCCAACCCTTCTCTCACTTTTTTAAAAAAATTGAGAGGGCTGGGAAGGTGGCTCAGTGGTAGAGTGCTTGCCTTGCATGCCTGAGGCCCTGGGTTCGATTCCTCAGCACCACATAAGCAAAAAGAAAAATACCGGAAGTGGCGCTGTGGCTCAAGTGGTAGAGCGCTAGCCTTGAGCTGAAGAGCTGAGGGATAGCGCCCAGGCCCAGAGTTCAGGCCCCACTACCAGACCAAAAAAAAAATAAATAAATAAATAAAAATTGAGAGATGTGATTACATAATTTTCACATATTTCACAGTATTGTGGAATCCTGATACTTAAAGTCAGAAACACATTTGAACCTTCCCAAGAAAAATTATCATTATCATGGTGTATAACGTTTGTGAATTCATTCTGTGAGCTTTGACAATACAAATTATTTCTTCCATATCAGGTGATGTTTACATTTCTTGCCTTTTGCTATTCCCTCTTATTCCTCCTTTCCCATCACTGTCTTTGTGTTGCTTAGTTCTTTTCCTTTTACGACCAGTGCAGCTGAGGAGCCCCTTTTTTGTATGTTGTTCCATTTCCCACTCATTATGTTCCTCCTTCTGGCTTCCCTCCGTTGAGTGCACTGAGACTGATTTTAATGTAATGATAGTACGCTCAGGGAAATCATCCCTTTTGTACAAAATACATTGTCAGTTTGCTGTAATTTGGATGTTATCATACACATAATAGCATATGTAGCATATGAGATATGTTTCCTCTTTTTCTTATGCTTCAAAGTAGTTTCTAGTTGAACATAAAATGTATCATCTGTTCCCCATAAAAAATAGTAAAACATTATACATGAGGTATATGATATACATAGCAAAATATCTCAAGTGCCTACCATAATGTCCACCCTTCCTTTCTGAATCAATAGAGACACCTTTCGATTTAACTGAAGTCCAAGTTAAGTAAAATAATGATAACATTTCTCAATAATACAGATAAAAATGTTACCTGATAGCTTCTAGGATATTGTCTTAAAGGACAGTACACACATGTTCTGTATTTCTTTATTTCCTTCTTTTTGTTCTTTCACCTCACTTCCTGGATCTTGGAAGTGATTACTGACATTTTAGGAGTCACCTTGGGCCAAGACAGTGAGGGCTAAATCCTAATGCTGGGGTATGCCTCCATCTTCTTGGAATCCTCATGCCTGTACTGTCTTCCTCTGGGCTTTCAACAGATAAGAGACTAAACCATTACTAGTTACATTGTTATGATCATTGAGTTCTCCTGTCCTTAAGATACACTGTGGATTGATATGCACTCACAGAAAATACATAGTATTGCTTTTTATTATATATATATATATATATATATATATATATATATATATATTGTCCTTTAAGTAGTTTTACAAAGGGTCATCATTCAACAAGTCAGTTAATAAATACAATGCAGCTTGATCAATATCACTGCTTCTATCAGTTTTCTTTCATTTGTTCATCAAAACGTCATTACCAGTTATATATTGAACATATTGTTCTGCTACTAAGAACTTGCTTCATCTGCAGTTAGATTCCTAAGTATGCTTTCAGATGCACAAATATGATCTTCAGGCTAAATGCAGCTCAGAATGTACCTTCAGGAGAAATTACTTCCCACAACAAAATACAGGACTATGAAGATAATACAAGCACCCAGGAAATGGTGGCTCCTACTTCAACTGACTTTAGAAATACAGTCCAGTTATTTCTCTGCCCTAGATTTGCTAAAGGTATCTTGGCTCAAAGCAGAACTGTTGGCTCAAAGCAGAACTGAATTTGCCTCTGTAAGTAGAAATCAATTTGCATTCAAGGTAAGTGTGCAAGTTTAAGTCAGAGGGCTTTACTGCTTCAAAACAGCAATTTAGATATCCAATCTCTCTGTCAACAGTGTTTCATGGGACACCACAATGTACAGTGTCCTTTGAGTAACAAGTGGAGATGTGCCATGCAGAGGGAGTTAAACCACTTCAGCTGGGTAGTTGTGGATAAAAGGTGATGGTTGGAACTGGTTCCAACATGGTGGGGATGAATGATGCAGAAAAAAATACACACCTTGTTCCCATCAAGCTTTAGGTGCTAACACATGTGCTTTTTCTGACTATTGTCTGGAAAGTGTCCCTCTACCCTCCATCCAAGCAAAAGTGTTTTCCGTGCTTGAGCTCTGAGATGGAGTATCCAGTAAGGAAAATTCCATAATCAAACTCTGAGATTGGGAAACCAATTACAAGACGCCATGTAGCACAAGCCCACCCACTGACCAATCAATCTAGGAACATGCCCTAAGGGGCAGAGACAAAGGGCTCTACATATACCTGAGGGATGTGGGCCCTCTGACCAGCTCTTGGTTCCTCTTTTCGCTGAGGAATCTGTTTCACTGCTCTGTTTTCGCTTTGAAGAAAAACTGCTTTAAAAACTTTTCTGCTCTCGAATTCTTTAAAGAAAACAAACTTGAGACAGAGACAATACTGCTATTCTGAAGATGCTGGGGGCAGGGAAGCCTTAGCCTTCAGCTTTGAGACTAAATTTAGAATTCGGTAACTTAGGTGCTGTGGTTTCAGATTAATTAGGTTTCAGGCTAATGTCTGCATTTTCTCAGTTCTTCCTAAAGTATTAGGAAAAAAACAACAACCACAACAAGAACCCAGTACTAGGCTAGCAAAGGCTCAAGAAATTCTCAGCTTGTCTTTTTTTTTCTTGTAAGACTCTAACAATGAAAATTTAATGCAGCAAACTAGCATCTTTAAGGTGTTAAATTCTGTAGAATGTGGTTTCTTTCCTTCCTCTTGTTCTGAGATAGAAACTGATCTATTCTAAAGCCAAAGGATATGATTTCTTCACCAGCTAGATCAGGTTCGCTAACTTTTGCTTTCTTAAAAACTGCTTAACTCCTGTAAGAGGGAATTGAAGACTGTCAGGCAGGAGCGATTGAGTGTAAGATGTGGGAAGTGTTCTCATACTCTGCATCTAGAGGGCTAGACAACATGTTCTGCTCGCTGCCTCAAGCAATTCAGAAAATGGCTTGCATTTTCTAAAACCTAAATCCAAAGTTTCACCTTCTCCTTCCCACCAAGAATTCTCCATCAGGCCTCTTCCTACCATAGTGTCTTGGCAGCTTAGAACTGCTTTGCCTCAGAAATGTGGCATCAGAAGTGTGCCCTGTGGTCAGCCAAGCAGCTGGGATCTGACTGATTCATCTATGGTGCTGAATATGCTGCAGCCCAATCTGTGCTCTGTGCTCAGAGAAGCTTTCTTCTTTCTATTTGTGCTAGGAGCAGAAGCACAAGACAGGTTTGTTTGTTTGTTTTTTATAAAGGATCAACCACACACAGCTGTTGGTTTCATAACCACTTCCTGAAGTGTTTGCCTAAGGGAGCCAAGACAATATGTGAATAAGGTGTTTTCACCTGGAAGCTCATAAGCCTCCATTCCAAAGAGGGAGCTGCTGATAATAAATTCTGTCTGGGAATGGACTGTGTAGGAGTTAGAATCTTTTTCGCTGAAAGTGATTGCTTGAGGGAAAGCACTGACTAAGCATAGCATCATCTTACAAAAAACTATTTTAACTAAAGTATATACTGTTACTAAAATCGTTCTAGGGACTTGAGGCATAGTTTAATTCATAGAGTACCAGCTGAGTAAGAATTTTCTAACAATTTCTGGCCTGGTTTAGTGGATTGCTCTGAAACTCTTAAACCCCCTTTTTGAAGCCAGCTGAGCTTCAAAAGAGCCAATTGTGTAAGATTGTTAACACAACTTCTGATCAATACCAGAAGTAGTAACTCATTATGGGTAAAACCTGGGCAATCTTCCTACTCAGAGTAGTTGTTTAATTGGCTTCCTGTCAGTAACAAGCCCTTTAACAGAACTAAACTTTGTGGTGCTAAGTACTTTTCAACTTGGTGGTCTTTCTTAGGATATTGGGTTACACAGGGGAGTATTCCCAACAATTTGGGAACTAGTCCAGGATCCTTGTTACACAAGGGGGATGTGGGGAGACCCTCAGAGAAGACACATCCTGCCTTGTTGAGGTAGCTCAAGGTTGGGTTAAACACCATCCGTTGTGGTTAATGATGGAAAGTGTATCAGCAATGTCAGGAAAGGGCCCAAGGAAGCACCCTAATAAAAAATAACCTCATGAAAAGTGTGGCTGAAATTAGGAAAGCAACTCCACTTGTAATAGCCCCACAAAAAATAAAATACCTAGGAATTACCTTAACCAAAGAAGTGAAGGACCTCTATGATGAAAACTTTAAAATCTTGAAAAAGGAAATCAACACAGAACTTAAAAAATGGCAAAACCTCCCATGCTCCTGGATTGGCAAGATTAACATCGTGAAAATGGCAATACTTCTCAAGGCTATCTACAAATTCAACGCGATACCTATCAAAATTCCACCCTCATTCTTCAAGGAAATAGAGGAGGCAATCCAAAAATTCATATGGAACAATAAAAGACCCCGAATAGCAAAAACGCTCCTCAACGGAAAGAACACTGCTGGAGGAATATCAATACCAAATTTCAAAATCTACTATAAAGCCATAGTAATCAAAACAGCTTGGTATTGGCATAAGAACACACCTCAGGACCAATGGAATAGAATTGAAAACCCAGAAATCAACTTACAGACCTATAGCCATCTAATCTTTGATAAGGAAGCTAAAACAATAGAATGGAAGAAAGACAGCCTCTTCAGTAAATGGTGCTGGCAAAATTGGTTAACTACATGTAGAAAACTAAAGCTAGATCCTTATATATCACCCTGCACCAGAATCAACTCCAAATGGATCAAAGACCTTGAACTCAAAGCAGACACTCTGAAAACATTACAGGATGGAATAGGAGAAACCCTAGGTCTCCTTGGCTCAGGTCGAAATTTTCTGAATAGAGACCCAGAAGCACAACAAATCAAAGAAAGGTTGGACAAATGGGATGGCATAAGATTGCAGAACTTCTGCAGGGCAAATGACATAGCTGGCAAGATCAATAGAAAGCCCACCGATTGGGAGAAGATCTTTACTAGCCATACAACGGACAAGGGTCTCATATCTAAAACATACTTGGAACTCAAAAAATTAAACCATCCAACAACAAATCCTCAAAGAAACAACTGCCCAATAAATAAGTGGGCGAAAGACTTAAAGAGAAGCTTCTCTGAAGAAGAAAGAAGGATGGCCAATAGATACATGAAGAAATGTTCAACATCCCTAGCCATAAAAGAAATGCAAATCAAAACAACATTGAGATATCACCTCACTCCAGTTAGAACAGCAAAAATCAAGAACTCTAACAACAACAGATGCTGGAGGGGATGTGGACAGAAAGGAACCTTACTTCATTGTTGGTGGGAATGTAAACTTGTTCAACCACTTTGGAAAGCAGTATGGAGGTTCCTCAAAAGACTTCACATAGATCCCCCCTATGATCCAGCAATCCCACTTTTGGGCATTTACCCAAATGTTTACAAACAAGACCACACTAAAGCTACCAACACAACTATGTTTATTGCAGCATTATTTACCATAGCTAAGACATGGAACCAACCCAGATGTCCCTCAGTAGATGAATGGATCAAGAAAATGTGGTATATATACACAATGGAATTCTATGCCTCCATCAGAAAGAATGACATTTCCCCATTTGTTAGGAAATGGAAAGGTTTGGAAAAAATTATATTAAGTGAAGTAAGCCAGGCCCAAAGAAGCATAGGTCCCATGGTTTCCCTTATTTGCAATATCTAGTATAGGTATGAGTCAAGCGGAAAAGTTCAGATAATGTGATGTTAGGAAAATGAACCCTTAAATATGTATTTTAATGTTTTCGTTTCTTTCATGCATGTGTTTCTAACGCATTTATAAGATTATTTCTTTGTTGCTTTGTATGTCCCTCCCCCACAGTGTAACCCCCGCTTTCACTATATTTGATGTCAGTATAACATGTGGAGGAGATGGGGACAAACAAGTCGTTTAAGGATTCAGGTGGACCTGTTGCAACAATGAGAAGTACAAAATGTCATGTCAAAACCAGCTTTACAATGTCGGTGTGGGGGGGAGGGGGGTATAATTGGGTGGGGGGAGGGGGGTAAAATTGGGTGGGGGGTGGGGGGAGGCGGGGAAGGGAAGTGAAGGGTAAACAAAGGAGGAGGCTGCAATGCTTGGTAAGAAATGTATGCATTATCCTGCCCATGTAATTGTAGCCCCTCTGTACAGTATGTTCTCAAATAAAATAAAATACAATTAAAAAAAAATAACCTCATGAATTGGCCGTGAGAGGAAAAATTGAACTAGAGAATGTTACCTTGTTGGTTGGGGATTATCATGGGCTGAATGTGTCTTAGGCACAAAGAGAACTTGAGTCTTGAGGTGCATTTTCATTCTCTGGCCCAAGGATAAAAATGTGGGAGCTGGATCCTGGGCCACCTTGTTTTCAAATGTCATCTATCTGTGCCTCAAAAATCCATAGTCGCTGCTTGATGAACTGAAAATAAACTTCCTAGTTCTCCACTCTATAACACTATGATGATCACCAGTGTGTTCTGACTCTGTAAACCTGCTTCTCAAATCAGTCACCACTTTTCTTCCTGTGGAATAAAATGTATTGTTGACTTCTCAAAAAAAATGTGGGAGCTGGAGGAAGCCATATTCGAGAAATCTCCAGTAAGGGGAGAGTTGAAAATGAGAGGTGCACAAGAAACTTACAATAGGGAGGATTGAGTGCACCAAAAACAAATCACAAGAGGCCTGCTAAAAGGGGGAATAAGAATTCTACGCCTAAGGAACCCAAGAAAAATGATCCAAGGACCTGCTTCTGATAATCCACTGGGAGAATATTGACAAAGGTCTGAGAACACTCATAAATAATGGATAATTTTCATTATGGAGCTCCATAATGTGCACTAGTCCAAACAAAATCTTGCTATGCATATGTGCTTGCATGTGTGTGTTTTAAATCTTATATGTTACAAGGGGAACTCAAAAAAGTCCTATTCACTAAACTCCTTCAGCTGCCCACTTTGACTCTGAAGCCTGGATTTATCTCCTAGCTGATCCAAGGATGTATGGCTTTGGAACCTCAGTTTCAGAAGCAGACTCTCTGGATAAACTTAAAATTCAAGTCCAAAGCTGGGTGCCAGTGGCTTGCACCTGCAATCCTATCTACTCAGGATCTGAGGATTGGGGTTCAAAGCCAGCCCAGGGAGAAAAGTCCTTGAGACTCTTATCTCCAATTAACCACCAGTAAACTGAATGTGGCACTGTGGCTCAGGTAGTAGGACTTTCATCTTGAGCTGAAGAGCTTAGGGACAGCACCCAGGCCCAGAGTTCAAGTCCTATGACCAACAAAAATTAATGCTTGGGTGAAATGGATTAAATATTCTGTCTGCCATTACTGTTAAGCTTGTATGACACAGAGCCCAGAAAAACAAGTGGTCCACTTCCCACTGAGATGAACCTCAGACCCCCAAGGCATGGAATGCCAAACACAGCCTGGGGAAACTTGTAAGACCCTGCTGTTGCTGTTCCCAAGAATAAGGATCTAAGAAAAAAAAAACCTATCTTCCTGAGGTAGGGGGGAACAATTGGCATTTCTGGGACACTTATCAAGATGCAGGGAAGACCGAACCTGTGAAGAGATGAGCAGTAAGCATTAAACATAGCAAGGGGGAATGTCTAATTGTATTTTGGAGGACCAGTGTTGGAGACCTTCCTGGCCAACTAGAGTAGAACCTGTGCTTTGGTTCAATTGGACATCCCTTTCATGGTAGCATTTCATCCACCTGTCCATTTTCAAACATTTTATACTAGTTAGAAGAGACCCCTTCCCTAGAGGGTCATTTGTATTTCCTATTAACATAGGTGCTTTTCAGGATCCCCCCAAAAATTTCCAAAAGGTTCAAAGCCAGAAACTACATAGCAGCTTATGAATCAGTTTTATTCTGATGATTAGTATAAATAAAATAAATTTCGGGGGCTGAAAATATGGGTTAGTGGTCAATGGTTTGCCTAGCATGCATGAAGCCCTAGGTTTTATTCCTCAGCACAACATAAATAGAAAAGGCTGGAAGTGGCTCTGTGGCTCAACTGGCAGAGTGCTAGTCTTGAGCAAAAGAAGCTCAGGGAGCCCCAGGACTGGCAAAAATAAAATGTAGAATAGAGTAAGATGAACAGAGGTTTGTTAATTATACTAAAAGATTTTTTTAAACCCATAAATGAAATGCTCTAGTAGGATGGCATGAGCAAATTAGTTCTAGAAACTATCTGAAAAGGGAAGAGTTTGTGTGGTGACTGGAGGCCAAAGCTGCATAAAGGCCTTTGAAGGATTGAACATTGTCAGTGAGCTAACTAAAAACTCAGATGAAGGGCTGAGAAGGTGGCTCAGTGGTAGAGTGCTTGCCTTGAATGCATGAGCTGTGGGTTCAATTCCTCAGCACCACATAAGCAGAAAAAGCCAGAAATGGTGCTGTGGCTCAAGTGGTAGAGAATATCCTTGAGCTGAAGAGCTGAGGGACAGTGTACAGGCCCATATTTCAGGCCTCACAACCAACAAAACAAAGAAAAAAGATAAGAAAAGAGAAGAAAAGAAAAGTAAAGAAAAAAGCAGGCACCGGGGGCTCACGCCTGTAATCCTAGCTATTCTGGAGGCTAAGATCTGAGGATGGTGGTTCAAAGCTAGGCCTGGCAGGTAAAGTCTGTGAGACTCTTATCACCAATAAACCACTCAGAAAGCCAGAAAACTGGAAGTAGTGCTGTGACTCAATTGCTAGAGCATTAGCTTTGGGCTGAAGAGCTGAGAGACAGCACCCAGGCCCAGAGTTCAGTCCCAACACCGACCAAAAAAGAAAAAAAAAAGGCAAGCTACACCTAACGGGTTTTCTACCAAGAAGGAAGGAGGGTTTTCTGCCAAGAGGGAGGGAGTTTTGAGGGTTTCTAAATAACAGGAATGCAAGTTTCCCTTCTAGTGGGGGAGGGGATTTCCTTCTAGTAAGGAGGGTGTTAATGATCAAATTGGTCAAAAACATGATTCAGCTTTATAATGCCCAGATAAGTGTCTAATGTTTGTCAGTTATTGACCTGTGAAAACATCCTGCTTGGTGAACTCCAAACAGTCTTAATGCCCTTAATGTGACCATGCTTAGTTCCATGGTCTCAATGGACCGTCTAGTTAATCCTACAATATGCTAGCAACTTCAGTCTTGGAGCAGACACTCTGTGTATGACTTTCAATTTTGAATCTACCCAGATTGAAATTGAGACTGGATAAGCAAGGTAAATACTGTGGTGATTCCGTCCACATACTGAGTACTACTATGACTGTGTGGCAGGGAGGCCACACAAGAGGTCCTATTTGTGCTGTCATGGAGCTCAGACCCCATGGGCATGAAATTCATGATAGGTCAGCAAAATGTGATCCGAGACAACTTGCTTCTAAAAAGCAAGACTCTCAAAAAACCCTGAAACTGACCGGTTCCATTCTTTCCAAGTCAACTATACTTGGGGAAAATTTGACATTTCTGAGAAACTTAGCTGTATGTAGTGAAGGCCAACCCTTTGAGATGAGCAATAAGTACTAATCATAGCCAGGGGAAATGTCTGGTAGTATTGCAGAAGACCAGTATTGGAGATGTTACTGGCCAAACTGGAGTGGAATCTGTGCTTTGGTTCAATTGGCCAACCCACACCTGACCCTTCTCAAACACCTTAAATTAAGTAAGGAGAGACTTCATAGTTAGTGGGTCATTCAACTTCATGTTTACAACTATGCTATGTAGGGCCCTTAAAAATTTTCCCAAAGAGCTTAAAGCTAGAAACGAGAAACAGCAGCTCACATTAGTTTTATTCTGTTGATCACAATATGTGTTTTCATTTATCAGCAGGATTTGTTAATTGGAAATGTCACCATGGAAAAGTAACTAGGAGCCACTGGTAGGACTGAATGGGAAAAATTACGTATAAATATAATACTTGACCAGATAAGATGATGATAAACGAAATGAACCCCAAGATAGGGACGCAAGTGGTTTTTTCTTTCTTGCTATTGTTTCTAAAATATTTATAATATTCCATGTGATTTTTGCTTCTTTGTACTCCCATCCCCCCACATGGTATAACCCATTTCCACTGTGTTTGATGTTGGTGCCCTGCATCTTGTATATACACTTCTATAATTTGGGGAGGGAAAGAGGAAAAAAAAACAAAATGCTTAAATAAGGATACAGGTTGACCCATTGTAACAATGAGATGCACAAGACACTGTTGAAAAATAAACTTTACAATTTATGCCGGGGTAGGGGGAGTGTATAGTGTAGTTGTGGAGCTGGGAGGTTAGGGATGGTATAGGAAAATCAAAGGAGGAGGTAACAATGCTTGATAGGAAATGTACGCTCTTTACCTTGCTCATGTAACTAACCCCTCTGAACAGTATTTTTACAATAAACGTATTAAAACAAAGAATAAATATACTTGAAAGGGAATCTGTGTGGTGATCGGAGACCAATGCTATAGAAAGACTTACAAGGATTGAATACTGGCAAACAAATTACCTAAAAACTGAGATGAAGCTGAATGTTATCCTAGATGCTCAGTTGGCTCAGTTCTGAGGATCTATGTTTGAAGCCAGGCAGGAAAGTTGAGACTTTTATTTCCAATTAACCTGCAAAAAGACACTACCAGAGTTGTGGCTAAAGTGGTAGCCTTGAGAAAAAATGCTCTGGGACAATGCCCAGAGCATGAGATCAAACGCAAGACCAGCCCACAGTCTATTTTACTTAGACTTTGAGTATTGTCAGTTTCCTACTCTACAGCTTACCTAAGTATGGTTAATTTCCTGTGTCCATTTTTTTACTATTCTGTAGTTTTCCAAGTTCCCCAGTAACTGAGTATACTGGCTATTTCATTTTAGCACTATTAAATTCAGTTTATTTTTTTATTCTGGAATTTGCCTTCTGGACTTTGCATTATATTCACAAACTGCATTGTTGAAAGGGCAACTCATTTGTACAACTAAAAGATTAAAATAAAAATTAAAATAAAATCACAAAGTTCAGTGAGTTTCTAAGTTGTAAACACTTGGTTGGCTGAAAAGTGGCACATCTGGAGAGAACATGGAATATTCTAATTCCTGAGTGATGTCCTTTTATAATCCTTAATGTAGGAGTAAACTATTTCTGAGGACTGTGAACCATTCTAGCAAATGATCTAACAAAGAAGGGATGACGATTGACATATGAAGATGGGGGGCAATCTTGTAAGGTTCAGCCCTTAAGTGGATGAATCTGATAATTCACTAATGTGTACCAGAGAACTGAATTGCCTATTTTTGAGAAAAATTCCCACAAATGTCCAAAAGAGTTAACTTTGAGAATAAGGTTATCTTTCCCCTATAGTTGGGCACAAAAATGTAATGGGGAACAGTATTTAAGAATCTAAGAGGAGGTACAAATGTGAAGTGCAATAACCAGTAAATAGTTAACTCCAACCTGAACTTTAGTGTTGATTCCTAGCCCAATTTTCTTTCTTCTTAGTAGGCTTTTTTCTAAGTTTTAGTAGCAGTTTCTGTATAGAGTGAAGTTTGTTAACCTTATATAAGGTAAAGTTCCCCAATTTCCTCCTCTTCTTCAAGGACCTGACTGGAAACTGTCAAGAAGAAGAGACCATCTGAAGAAGAGCCAACGTAAGGGTTCACCTTCCAAGTAAAATTCCCCAAATCTGAACACTGTTATTTGAGTGGGAGTAGGGTCACAAGGTTATTCCTTTGAGGCCATGTCAATCAAAATATACCATACTGGTTTTTCAGTTAAATTAATTTTTGCAGCAAGAAATGAGCTTGACAAATGGTTGATTATTAAGGGTGATATTGGTTCTCAGATCCAGGTTGGAGAGTGGATATCATTGTTAAAGAAATAGACAACCTGATTTTCAGTACAGCCTTTAGGGGAGCTCTGGATGTTTGATTCACCATTCTTCTTGATGACATCTGAAAAAAGCTACCAAATGTGATGACAGGTCAGATTTACAGATAATAGCATTGGATATGTTGCAACTCCACAGGTTACAAGTGACAATTTCTGAAAGGGCATTTATGGTCTGGGTGTAATGGATTATGATGATGAGTCACTCTATGATGTCAAAATTATCATGGATGAGCTATAAACAAGAAGTGTAAGTATTTGTTGGAGCTAGAGGCATTTTCTGATGACATTGGTGAAGTTACATTTCTCAGGATTCACATTCATCAGAAACATTGAAATATGAGAAAAGGGACACAAATGATTATCTTTTACGCTTCCCTCTTTAAGCCCAGAATCCTCCTATTGAAGACATCAGAGAACTACACAAATAGTTCCATACTCATACCTTTGATGTTGGTGGAAGATGAGGAGGTGTTTTACATTGATGACAAGTTTCTCAGTCTCAGATATGATTGTACCGCCCATGGGCTCACACGGGAACATATAGACTATATAGTTGTTCAGAAAGGTCACATTAACGACTATGATATGCACTTTGTCAGAGTTAAGGCATCTCTGTTTACCAGGTACCCAATAATAGCCAAATACATTTGCTTTGCCTTTCACTGTTATGTCTTGAGGACTTGGTGAAACTTTATGCAGAGGAGTAGAGAACCTACCAATTCTGAAATTCCATTAGGTATTAATTACTTTGCACACAATGGGTCCTATTATTTTTTTTTACAGAAATCCTGTTAGCTTGTATGTTTTCATTTGATGAAATAGATCAAATGTCATCACTCTCTAGGATTGTGATCCTGAGGAAATGACTAAATCTCCCTTATTTCTAAAGTGACTCAGATCTGTTCCAAGTTCATAGAAATTTCTTCTTACCAACAACTGTTCGAATATGATACTTGTGCTTTGTTGATCTCGTTAAGCACCTTTGGGTACAAAGAATTTGATGGACAGTACCTAGAAGGGTCAGCACACTTCTTAAGAGGCCAAAGGAATCTGGCAATGAAGGAGCAAGGGTCACAGCTAACCAGTGAAGGAATCATTTCCCCATAAATTTCTTTTGGTACATCATACAACATGAGGGAGGGAATTGTAGTTTTAGACTACTTTATCATAACAATGATAACCTATCCTTTATTAAAGGAAGGGAAGAATCAGGTTTGAATTTTTACTGGGAAACCTCATCTAGCTAGTTTTTTTAAGATGCTCTGTTTTGTATATAAAATTGTAACTTATTCCAATTCCCTGAATTACAAATAAGTGTTCAAAGTAAAGACCTAGTCACGCTGTCTCCTCTACAAACCTCCCTAAAATCAAAGGCTCCTTCTCTCCTTATTGTTTTATCTCTAAAAATTTCAATAAGCTGTTCTGCTGAAATTCAGGTGACACCTGTTTTTATTGTATTCAGGCCACCGTTTCTGCAAATGTCTTCATTGGGTTGTCAAAAGGCATTTCAACCATCCAACCTGGGTAAAAGTAAATTCAACTGAAATATACATGTTCATAACTGAGACAACTTTATTAAAGAAAAACATAAATTTAAATGATTTTGTAGTAAGTTCTGCAATCCTGTCTTAATTTTAACCTAGTTAAATTCAGATGATTTATTATATAATATATGTAGATATTAGATAAAAATATCTGGCTACAGTAAATGAGTATATAGTCAGTTGATTGAATTAAGGTTTATTAAATGCCTATTATTTACCAGTCACTATGTTTAACACTAAAAAAGGAAGGTAAATAAAATATGTTAATAGATTTAATTTCTATAAACTTTTAATTTATGATACTAGTTTTACAATATTCATCTAAAATTTATACCTGAAGTAAGTTTTTGAGAGTTAGGTAATACATCCCATGGCATAAAACAGTCAGGCTAGCTGAAATATGCCCAAGACTTATCCTTGTGTTCTTCATGATACCTTATTTAACTCTCAGAATCTCAAAATCTAAACTGTTACAACTTCAGCAAATATATTCACTTAGTATTTGCAGTATTCTAAGTTGCTATTTTTTATAACATTACACATGGCCATGTTTCAAAACTGAATGGAAGGTAAATAGTTTGGAGTAGTCACACTTCTTTGCATCCTAGATTTTATCAATTGCAAAAGAAGTTGGTTTTAAAGACGTTTAGATGGTTTGGAAGGTTCTCAAGGCAGGTAAATGGAGATGAACAACAAAAAGATGAGAAAAGAAAAACTAGGAAATGATAGACTTTTGATGATTAGAGGAGGGTATATAATACTAGCAGAGGGAGAAGAAAAGAAAGGTTGACTAGACTTTTAAATGAAGTTGACTCACAAAAGATCTTAAATAGGAAGACTATATGAAGAACTGTGTTTTAAGATCCACCTGACAAGAATGTACAGGTTGAATCAAGAGATACAGGAATAGAAGAGTATGGAAACTATGTCTGAGGACATGTAAATAACTTCATGGTGGTGAAGGCATGGACTGTCATGGAGCCAAAAAGAAAGGATACTTCCAACTACTCACTAACTGTCCTGAGATTATATATCTGCAGAGCTTCCAGGCACTGGTCTCCCCTCTAGAAAAAAAAGACAACAATAGAAAGTTGAGGAGATGAGCAGAAGACATGCCCCAATGTATGAACACCAAAGGAAATAATCTAATTGTATCAGCGCAAGTGAGATCCCAATAGCAGTACCTCAAGGAACTACTAGGAGGCACAGGAGCAAACCATCGGAATCAGATAAGCCCCTATGAGCCAATATAGGCAAACTTCAGGAAAACAGGGATTATTCTGTTTTCTGAAGATCTTGATGAAACTAAGGCTATAGAAAAAATATTTCACACCTTTGAAATACTACCTCTTAAGGTGAGATGGAGTAGACAAGGAAAGTGAGGCATAGGAAACAGCAGCACAGAATTCAGAGACATTGTATTAATAATTTTATTAAAAGCAAAAAAGCATTATCTTTAAGGCTGACATTCCATCAAAAGCTTCAGTATTAGTTAAAAGAAAAAGAATAAAGAAAAAGAGTAGATCTCTTCCTCTGACTTAGCCTGCTTGTCCAAAATAAAGTGTGATCTCAATGGAATTCTATGCCTCCATCAGAAAGAATGACATTGCCCTATTTGTTAGGAAATGGAAAGACTTGGAAAAAATTATATTAAGTGAAGTAAGCCAGGCCCAAAGAAACATAGGTCCCATGGTTTCCCTTATTTGTAATAACTAGTATATGTCTGAGACAAGCAATAAAGGTCAGATAAGTTGATGTTAGGGGAATGAACCCCAAGATAAGTATTCAATTTTTTTCTTTCATGCAATTGTTTCTAACACATTTATAAGATGAGTTCTATGTTGCCTTATACGTCCCTCCCCCACAGTATAACCCCTGCCTTCACTGTATTTGATGTTCGTATAATTTGTGGCGGGGAAGGGCAAAAACAAATTGTTTAACCAGGGATACAGGTGGACCCATTGCAACAATGAGATGTACAAGTCATTATGTCAAAAAACGAACTTTACAACTTTGGGGGAGGGGAAGATCGGGTGGGGGAAGGTGGGGAGAGCATGGGAAGAGATGGGAAGGGGAAACAAAGAGAAGGAAACAATGCTTGATAAAAAATGTACCCGTTATCTTGCCCATGTAATTGTAACTCCTATGTACGGTATTCTTACAATAAAAAAAAATATATAAAGTGTGATCTGGAAACTGAACAACGATATCTTAAAGAGACTCATCCTGGAAAAAACAGACATTTGGGAAAAATAACTTTTCTTGATAAAATGTGATTAAAGTTTTATTTATCTCACGAATGGATACCTGTCTTGGAGCATGTGGCAAAATTTATCCTTTTAAGGGCTTACCAGACATCAATGACCAAAATTTAACAAATAGGTCAGTCTAGAAGTCTCTGAGCCTAATTGATGAAAGTGTACCTTATGTATTTATCTTTGTTCACACACTTGGTACATTTAATCACTCTTAATAAATATGAGTCAAACCCTCAACCTCCATTTGAGCACAGATATGCAGATAGTTTTAAGATCATGAAGAATTTATGGTCAGATATGCCCATACCCATGGCTGGGTTGTGCACTATCTTTCTTTGTTTCATTAACTCTGCTTTACTAATAAACTTTCTTGGCCTTTAATTTGTATCCTCAAATTCTTTTCTGAGACAAATCAGGAATTCAGTATGCAAGGGCCAGGCAGATGACTCCCTGTTGGAGACATCCTCCTTGGGGCATCAAGGATCAGCAATCCTGTAACAATGGAATTATCTTCAGTGTGCTCTTGCTGTGAGTTGCCTGCTGGAACATTACTGTGTAATTTCAAAATGGCTGCCTAAGCAGGTTTTGGTGGCTCAGAGTTCTATTCCTAGCTACTCAGGAGGCTGAGGTCTAAGGATTTCAGTTCGTAACCATCATGAAGAAGCAAACTCTGTGAGATTCTTATCTCCAATTAACCACCAAAAACCCTAGAACTGGAGCTGTGACTCAAGTTTTAAAATGCTAAACTTGAGTAAAAAAATTCAGGGGCAGAGTCCAGGCCCTGAGTTCAAGCCCTAGAACAGGCACAGAAAAAGGCTCCCTGTTTTGACATGTAATTTCTACATTCTAATTTACAGTCATGCATATTTTCTATTTTCCTTGTTTGACTGTCCATTTATGAAACATAATTAGGATCTAGTAAGCTATAAATAAGGTAGAGCTATACATGTGGTAGATTCTTTTCTGTGACTGATTACCCTTGGCACAAACTATACAGTGGCATGATCTTTCCAACTGGCAAACTTGCATAATTAAAGGCATCAGCAGTGCATACAATTAGCACTTCATGTGTTTTTCCATAGGTTTGGACAGCATCCTTCATCAGCTTGACAGATGGAATTTTTTTAAGTTCTTCATTTTGTTCTCATGTCTATAGCTACACAGTCCCTTTCGAGGACCCCATGGAAGATAAAGAGTCATGGGCCCAGGATAATTGTCTGTAGGCATGATCTGTTAGCTTGTTTTATTATTTAACACCAGAAACTCTTAACTATGTGCCATTAAAGACCAATCTGCCCAATCTGACATAGGAGAGAACTAGTAACAGAGCACACAAGCATTGGCATTCTCTAGCTGGAAATTGAAAAGATGACATCTTTGCTTGCTGGAAAAATTTTCTGAGAACCTCTAATCACTTAGTTCTAGGTGTTACTACCGAAATTATACATGGTTTGTGCTTGCAGCTGCACATTCTAGCTTTAGATATCCCTTTAATAATAACTACTAGAGTTCTTGACATGTCACAGACTCTGTCCTCTCATGTTAAAGCTGAATAAACTTGAGAGCTAAAGTCACATGCTTAGTAATAGAATCATATATAGAACAACCTATATAAGTAGATACATGTAGCTTATTAGTAGGCAGAATGATTTATTTTGTTTTCAGATATGTAAGAAAGTCCATAAGGAAGATAGAGCAGAAAAATAATCTATTATTTAACTGTAGGCAGAAGCAAAAGCAATATTCAAATCAGAGGGATAGGTTCTAAAACTATCTGCTATTAGACATTTATCCATGGAATGGTATGATAATATGGCGATTTTTTTGGTCAGTTGTGGGGCCTGAATTCTGGGCCTGTCAAGGTCCCTCAGCTATTCAGCTCAAGGCTAACGCTCTGGGAGCCCTGAGTCCTAATAGCCTGCAAGTCTTAACACTGTACTTCTTTAGTGATGGGATAGGAATTTCAGCCTTACTGGACTTAGCATTGATTTCTATGTCCTTTCCTAGAACCTGGCCAAAATTATAATACATAGTTACGGAATTAAAATGTAATGCCATCTTAAGAAAGTCATTTAGGGCTCTGGGAATGTGACTTCATGGTACAGTGATTGCCTAGCATGCATGAAACTCTAGGTTAAATTCTTCAATACCACATAAACAGAAAAAGAAACACTGGAAGTGCTGCTGTGCCTCAAGTAGTAGAGTGCTAGCCTTGAGCAAAAAAAAAAAAATGCTCAGGATAATTCCCTAGCCCCAGGGACTAGTTTAAGCCCCAGGACTGGCAAAAATAAATAAAATAAATAAATAAATAAATAAAACAAAGACAACATTTAGTTAGTAAATGCAAAATAAATAACCCATACTTGGAATGTATAATTGCTCCTTTCATACTGATACCTGACAATAGTCTCTAATTCATGTACTTTACCTATATTAGGATACTGTGTTGAAAAAAAAAAGATTTGTTCATTAGGTCACAGCAATTAATGCCAGGAATGTGGTTAGATGTCAGGTGAAGATTAATTCTGGAAATTCAAAGATTCTAGGCTTTGAGTGATCACTACTAATCACAATCAAAAGGGTAGTCTAAGTGAGATTTGGAAATCTTTTTGGTCAGTCATGGCACCAAAAAGGCAAAGGCTAATTAGCAGTTGTGACAGAAGAGAACGAATGACTCCAGATGGAAGGAATAAATGATAGTAATTAAGGTATACCAGAAACTGTTCTAAGGAACCATTTTTGGTTATTGAAGAACTAATTATCAACTAGGCTTATTCCTCATTGCCTTTAACATTCTAAATCTCTTAGGCTAATTCTTAATCTCTGTATGATATATGTCTCTCCTTCTATATTGTTCTTTCAAGTAATCACTATTAAAGGGATCAGATCCAATGAAGAATGAATCAGAGACCCTGCAGGTGCATCTGAAAATGTTCATATCCTGTGTCAAATGTTAGAACATCTTTGAATCTAGTACATAAACAGTCTGAGCAGTCAGTCTAGTGGATATAATTGGAGAAATTCAGGTCACATTTTTTCCAGCAAATCTTATCCCTTATAATAAATGACAGCCTCCTGTGTCAGCCTCCTATTAATATGACAAAGTACTTTATAAAATCAACTTAAAAGAAGAAAATATTAATCTTGGCTTCTGATTTTATACATTTCAGTTTATGATTCTTATCCTCATTGCTTTGGATTGGTGGTGGCACTGTACCCCATGTCAGGAACATTAGATGGAGCATGTGTTCATAGAAGCCAGCAAGTAAAGAAGAGGAGGAATAGGAGTGGGAGAGGAAGAAAGAGGAGGAGGGGGAGAGGGAGAGGAAGAGTGAGAGGGAGAAGAAAAAATAGACGGAGACAGAGAAGAAAAAGAAGGAAGAGGAGGAAAGGACTTTGATCTTAATGTCCTCTTTGATCACAATTTCTCAGTGACCAAATCTCTGTGCCCACTTGAAAAGGTTCACTACCTCTTTATGGCAACATAGTGAAAGCTAATTATTAATCCCAATATTTTATGATTTCAGATTTAATTTCTAGAGTGGTGGGTAAATATTTCTATACAATTGTGATAACTTCTGTTCCTAAATATTTACTTGAATTAATCAGAGGATCTATTTGCCATGGAGTTGGTTTGGTTATACAATTGTTGGAGAGATGAATGACATATTTAGAATGCAAATACATTTTATTTAATAGATAAAGAAGCTTCAAGAGATGTAATTTTGTGATTTTCAAAAATGACTATTTTGATGGAGTTCCAGGAGGATGGCAGAGGAGAAGCTGGAGGCGAAACAAGCTCTTGCATACAAAGCAGTTTTAGTGTTCCAGTGAACAGTCCTAAAACGAGAGAATCACACCAAATGTGCCATCACAGTGCAGAGACTTAGGCCAGAGAGGGAAAATCCAGGCAAGGAGACAGATCTGAGCACTTGCCAGCCGCCGCAGCTGTGGTAGCAGTGGCCATAGCCGCCATACTTGCAACACAGAGAGTCCAGGACAAAGGTGTCAGATGCGGCAGGTGAGCGGATTCTACTCAACACCAGCAAGAAACAGCAAGGAGCAGACATCTTCATCCTGCACTTCGCAGACCAGAGATGATCCAGGAACTAAGACTCTGGTGTGAGAAGAAGCCTGACATCCTCGCTCCTTCTCAGGGAGCAGAGGAGGGAAGGCCACCCCTCCCCCCCATTAAAACATAGTTGTTTGATGTTGAATAGATATATCTATTGAACTAGATTGTATCTGCAGACTTTTGACTGTGCAACTACAGACTTTGGTTGATGCTTGCCTTAAAATAGTGTGCTAACACAAAACTGGTGTTACTTTCATCCCAAATGGGCAGAGGAATCCGGAAAAACACAAGAAAAATGGCAAGTCTGTGTATCTCAACTCCCACTCATAATCAGGGGACAGAACAGATAATGAATAATCCAGAGGAGAGTTCCCAAAAAGCTCTACAAACACTACTGGTAAACATGATAAATGAAAAGATTGAAAACCTGCAAAGGACTCTGTATGAGCATGATAGGGAGAGAGAGGAGGAAAAACAAACTTTAAATGCAGGAATATCATAAGCATGAGGAAGCTACTCAGAGATTGATACAGGAATTGTGTGAGCAACTTGAGAACACTCAAAAAGAAAGTCAGGAATGGCATGAGCAGTTTGAGAACACTCAAAGAGAACTACAGGAAGTGCGTGAATGTGAGGAAGCTAATCAGAGAGTAATACAGGAATTGAGAGAGCAGGATGAGAATACAGAAAGATCACTAAAGGGATTCATGGAATACATAAACACAGAGCTGAAGGAAGTCAGGGAGACCACAAAGGGAATGCTAAATGTAACACAACAGAAGGAATGGGAGTCCAAGGAAACCATAACCAATCAACTAAGTGATTTGAGAATAAACACTGAACACCAAATTAAGGAAGAAAAGAAGTTCATACAAGATCTAAAACAAAGCTCCAACAAAGAATTTGAAACCATGAAAGCCGACCAAGTAGAAGGAAAAGAAATAAGAAACAAAGTAGAAAGCCTTGGTAATAGGTTAGACCATGCAGAAGATCGAATTTCACGGATTGAAGACAGCCTAGCTATTATAGAGAAAGAACATACAACCATCCAAGACAAATCCAAGAAATATGATAGATCTATTCAACACTTGGAAGACACAATCAGAAGACTTAATCTGAGGATAATGGTTTTAGAGGAGCACATAGAGACAGAAGTTAATGGTCTGGGAAATTTGTTTAACAGGATCCTAGCAGAGAACTTCCCAAACATGCAAAAAGAAAGGCCTATTCAGATACAAGAAGCTTTTAGAACTCCAAATAGTCCAGACCAGAATAGGACATACCACTGCCCCATTATAATCCACACAGGATCAATTCAGACCAAAGAAAGGATCCTTAAAACTGTCAAGAACAAAGTATCAATCACCTATAAAGGGAAACCAATTAGAATCACCTCAGATTTATCAGCAGAGACAATCAAAGCAAGAAGAGCCTGGAATGATGTACGCCATACCCTAAAGACAAACAACTATCAACCCAGAATTCTGTATCCAGCTAAACTTTCCTTCATAGCCTCAGGTCAAATAAAAACATTCCATAGCAAAGAAAAACTGAAACAATATATCTCCACCAAACCAGCCCTACAAAAGATTCTTAAAGATGTCCTGCACATAGAAAACCAATAAGACCACAATAAAGGCCAAGAAACCTCACCCAAACTGAGAATCCAAGAACCATAGGAATAACCCAGTTGCCGCAACCCCCAAGAAGGTGGATAAAATGGCAGGAACTCCCAAATACCTCTCAGTCCTATCTCTCAACATTAACGGACTTAAGTCTCCAATTAAGCGACATAGACTGTCTAGTTGGATTAAAAAGCAAGATCCTTCTATCTGCTGCCTTCAGGAGTCACAACTTGCCAATAAAAACAAACACATTTTCAATATGAAAGGCTGGAACAAAATCTACCAAGCAAATGGCCCCCATAAACAGGTGGGAGTTGCAATCCTAATATCAGATAAAATAGACTTCAAATTAAAACTAGTGAGAAGAGATAAAGAAGGTCGCTACATACTAATTAAGGGATCTCTCCTTCAGGAGCATATTACAATCCTAAATATCTATTCGCCAAAAACACAGAGCACCCAAATTTAACCAAGAAACACTACTATAACTCAAATCCCACATAGATCCAAAGACATTAATCGTTGGGGATTTTAACACACCACTTTCCCCACTAGATAGATCAACTCTGCAAAAACTCAACAGAGAAATCGCAGACCTAAACAACTGCATAGATCAATTAGACTTAACAGACATCTACTGAATATTTCACCCAGCAGCATCAGAATACACGTTTTTCTCAGAAGCACATGGAACATTTTCCAAAATAGACAACATTTTAGGCCACAAAGCAAACTTGTCCAAATTCAGAAACATTGAAGATATACCTTGAATTCTCTCAGACCAAAAGGGAACAAAATTAGAACTCAGCACCAAAAGCCACCAAAGAAAATCCTGTAACACATGGAGGCTTAAAAACACACTGCTGAATCAAGAGTGGGTCATGGAAGAGATTAGAAAGGAGATTCAAATGTTCATGATATTCAAGAAAAATGAACACAAAAATTACCAGCTCCTCTGGGACAAAGCAAAGGCAGAATTTAGAAGCAAGTTTATAGCTCTGAGTTCCTACATCAACAAATTGGAGAGATCTGAAACCAACAATTTAATGAGACATCTGAGCCTCCTTAAAAAGAGAAGCAAGAAAAGACCCAATCCAGTAGATGGAAAGAAATAATTAAAACTAAATCAAAATTAAATGAATTAGAATACAAAAAATCATACAAAGAATCAACAAAACGAAGAGTTGGTTCTTTGAAATAATTAACAAAATTGACAGACCCTTGGCAAATCTTATCAGAAAAATAAGAGAACATACCCAAATAAATAAACTCAGAGATGAGAATAAAAACATCACCACAGAAAAAACCAAGATTCAGAATATTATACTGGAATACTTCTCAAAATTTTATGCTAATAAGTTTGAGAACTTGGCAGAAATAGACTTTTTCCTAGCAAATATTGACATGTCAAAACTAAACCAAGATGAGTTAAACCATCTTAACAGGCCCATATCAAGCATTGAAATAGAAACAGCAATAAGAGACCTCGCATCTAAGAAAATCCCAGGACCAGATGGCTTTACAATGGAATTCTACAAAGCCTTCAAAGCAGAGCTCACACCAATACTCCTCCAACTCTTCAATGAAACTGAAAGAGAAAGTTCACTACCGAACTCATTCTATGAAGACATCATAACCCTCATCCTAAAACCAGGCAGGGACTCATCAAAGAAAGAGACCTATAGACTCATTTCTTTGATGAACATTGATGCAAAACTTCTCAACAAAATTATGGCCAATCGACTTCAATAATTCATCCAAAAAATCATACACCACAATCAAACAGGATTCATTTCAGGGATGCAAAGCTGGGTCAATATACACAAATCAATAAATAAATTCATCATATTAACAGGAGCAAGGATAAGAACCACATGGTTATCTCAATAAATGCAGAAAAAGCATTTGACAAGATCCAACACTCCCTTATGATGAAGGTTCTGGAAAAATTAGGAATCCATGGAACATTCCTCAATACAATAAAGGCTGTATATGACAAACCTACAGCAAGCATTATACTTAATGGTGAAAAACAAAAACCATTTCCTCTTAACTCAGGAATGAGACAAGGATGTCCACTCTCTCTACTTCTCTTCAATCTAGTATTAGAATGCCTAGTTACAGCAATAAGACAAGATGCAAACATAAAATGGATCCAAATAGGGAAAGAAGAAGTAAAACTCTCCCTCTTTGAAGATGACATAATCTTGTATTTAAAGAATCCCACAGAATCCACTCCAAAATTACTCGAGCTGATTCAAAATTTTGGTAAAGCAGCAGGTTATAAATTTAACCCTCAAAAATCAATGGCTTTTCTGTATTTCAACAATGAGAAAAGTGTGGCTGAAATTAGGAAAGCAACTCTATTAGTAATATTCCCACATAAAATAAAATACCTAGAAATTAACTTAACCAAAGAAGTGAAGGACTTCTATGATGGAAACTTTAAAAACTTTAAAAAGGAAATCAAAACAGAACTTAGAAAGTGGCAAAAACAAAAACAAAACAAAAAAAAAAAACTCCCATGCTCCTGGATTGGAAAGATCAACATCGTGAAAATGGCAATACTTCCCAAGGCTATCTACAAATTCAAGGCTATTCCTATCAATATTCCAACCTCATTCTTCAAGGAAATAGAAGAAGCAATCCAAAAATTCATATGTAACAATAAAAGACCCCGAATAGCAAAAACGATCCTCAACAGAAAGAACAGTGCTGAAGGAATATCAATACCAAATTTCAAACTCTACTATAAAGCCATAGTAATCAAAACAGCTTGGTACTAGCACAAGAACAGACCTCATGACCAATGGAATAGAATTGAAAACCCAGAAATGAACCTACAGACCTATAGCCATCTAATCTTTGATAAGGGAGCAAAAAAAAAATAGAATGGAAGAAAGATAGCCTCTTCAGTAAATGGTGCTGGGAAAATTGGTTACCTACTTGTAGAAAACTAAAGCAAGATCCTTATATATCACCCTGCACCAGAATCAACTCCAAATGGATCAAAGACCTCAAAGTCAAAGCAGACACTCTGAAATCAGTACAGGATGGAATAGGAGAAACCCTAGGTCTCCTTGGCACAGGCCAAAATTTTCTTAATAGAGACCCAGAAACACAACAAATCAAAGAAAGGTTGGAGAAATGGGATTGCATGACACTGCAGAGCTTCTGCATGGCAAAGGACATAGCTAGCAAGATCAATAGAAAGCCCACAGATTGGGAGATCTTCACTAACCATACAACAAACAAGGGTTTCAGGGTGGGGGGAGAGGGGAGGCTGGGAAGGGAGGTGAAGGGTAAACAAAGGAGGAGGCTGCAATGCTTGGTAAGAAATGTATGCATTATCCTGCCCATGTAATTGTAGCCCCTCTGTACAGTATGTTCTCAAATAAAATAAAATTAAATTAAAAAAAAAACAACAACAAACAAGGGTTTCATATCTAAAATATACCTGGAACTCTCAAAAGTAAATCCAACAACAACAAATCTTCAAAGAAACAACTGCCCAGTAAATAAGTGGTCTAAAGACTTAAAGAGAAACTTCTCTGAAGAGGAAAGAAGGATGGCCAATAGACACATGAAGAAATGCTCAATCTCCCTAGCTATAAAAGAAATGCAAATCAAAACAACATTGAAATACCACCTCATTCCAGTTAGAATGGCTATAATCAAGAACTCTAATAACAACAGATGCTGGAGGAGATGGGGACAGAAGGGAACTCTACTGCATTGTTGGTGGTCGTGCAAAGTTGTTCAACCACTTTGGAAAGTAGTATGGAGGTTCCTCAAAAGACTCCACATAGAGCTCCCCTATGATCCAGCAATCTCACTTTTTGACATTTACCCAAATGTTCACAAACAAGACCACACTAAAGCTACCAGCACGACTATGTTTATTGAAGCCTTATTTACCATAGCTAAGATATGGAACCAACCCAGATGCCCCTCAGTAGATGAATGGATCAAGAAAATGTGGTATATATACACAATGGAATTCTGTTCCTCCATCAGAAAGAATGAGATTGCCCCATTTGTTAGGAAATGGCAAGACTTGGGGAAAAAATTATATTAAGTGAAATAAGCCAGCCCCAAAGAAACATAGGTCCCATGGTTTCCCTTATTTGCAATAGCTAGTATATGTCTGAGTCAAGCAGAAAAGATCAGATTAGTTGTTGTTAAGGAAATGAAGCCTAAGATATGTATTTAAATTTTTTTTTTCATACGATTGTTTCTAACACATTTATAAGATGATTTCTATGTTGCCTTGTACGTTCCTCCCCCACGGTATAACCCCTGCCTTCATTGTATTTGATGTTGTCATAATTTGTGAAGGGGAAGGGAAAAAACAAATTGTTTAACCAGGGAATCAGGTGGACGCATTGCAGCCATGAAATATACAAGTCGTTATGTTGAAAACGAACTTTACAAGTTTGGTGGGGGCAGAGGAGGATTGGGGGGAGGGCCGGCGGGAGAATGGGAAGTGATGGGAAGGGGAAACAAAGGAAGAAGCTACAATGCTTGATAAGGAATGTACTCATTATCTTGCCTAGGTAATTGTAACCCCTCTGTACAGTATTTTCAAACACACACACACACACAAAGAAAACAAATTAGAACAATCTTGAATCAGTACTAATGTTGCAACACTAGGTCCTTGAAAAACAGGAGCAGGCCTAACCAAAACCCAGTAGACAGAAATAATACAAATTCGATTAAAGATGTAAATAAATTAGAGTCTCAAAAAAAAACATACAAGAAATCATAATTGACTTTTATATACTAGTAGTTCACAAATTCACTCAATGAATATCAATGTAGATATTTTTAGAAATAGACTCAAGCAGCCCAAACCAGTGAACAAAAAAAAATCTAGAATTAGCCGGGCGCTGGTGGCTCATGCCTGTAATCCTAGCTACTCAGGAGGCTGAGAACTGAGGATCACGGTTCAAAGCCAGCCCGGGCAGTAAAGACTGTGAGACTCCTATCTCCAATAAACCACCAGAAAATCGGAAGTGGCGCTGTAGCTCAAGTGGCAGAGCGCTAGCCTTGAGCTGAAGAGCTGAAGGACAGTGCCCAGGCCCAGAGTTCAAGCCCCACGACTGACAAAAAAAAAAAAAAATTTAGAATTCTAAGAAACAACATTCTGTTTGAGTTTTAAAAATTTTCTCTGTTGTTATTATTAAGGTGATTTATAGAGGGATTACAATTACATAAGTCATGTAATGAGTACATTTCCTTTTATAGAATATCTTCAGTTCCCTCACTTGTTCCTCATTCCTCCCTCCTGTCCCCATCCATGTGTTAAATCATCAATGTTCAATGAATTCCACTACTGCAATTTTCACCCTTTTCCCTAAAGCTCTGTGCCCACCTCCCACCTTCCTGAAGACGTACAATGAATATACCATGCATATGGTAAAGAAGACAGAATCATCACATTCTATAATGAACAACAAACACAAAAACAAAAAAGGAGTCTTTTGTTTCCATATCTCATACTTTGAGTACGTATATCATGTTATATAAATATAATTGTTTTTATCATAAAATCAATTCAGGAATTAAGGTGTGATAACTTACAATGTTGCTTTCTATTTAATAATTCTTTTTGTTTTAACATTAAAGTTGTCGTGAAGTTGAAGTAATAATGAAATTTGAATGTTCAGATTTAAAGTTAAAATTTCAAAATGTCTAACAGTTCCATTTTGGCAACCAAAATGAAAAACAGTGATGTTTTATCCTCATGAATGTCATTATTTCATGGGCCAAAAAGGAAAATAAATGCAATATTAATTCAGTGGAAATAAGAAATCAAATACTTATGCAATGCCTCAATTCCACAGATTATGAGATCTATTGATAAAAGTAATAAAACTTGTAAAGTTGGTTTTTGGACATAACATCTTGTACATCTCATTGTTGCAATGGGTCCACCTATATGCTATTAAAACAATGTGTTTTTTTTTCCCTTCTCCTCCAGAACTTATACCAATGGGGAGATGGAAAGGGATGGGAAGGGGAAATAAAGGAGAAGGCAAAAATGCTTGATAAGAAATGTACTCATTACCTTATCCATGTAATTGTAACCCCTCTGTACGGTATTTTCACAATTAAAAAATAAATAATAAATAATTTTAGAAACCCAGGACTGGCAAAAAAAATTTATTTTAAGAGAAAAAGACTAATAAAACTTGTTTTAAGTAGATTACTTAAGACATGAAGCACGTGATAATTTTCTTTTCTAGGTGAAGTTGATATAGAAATCAAAGCACAAAGATTCCAGAGTTCTGTGTGCTTGATATATGTTGATTTACACATATGCTTGACTCATCTCAACGTTATTTGAAGATAACTGAGAACAGGACTAGAATTTAAAAAGTCACTCAAATGTTTAGCTTTATTTTGTGACTAAATATGTCTTTTTATATCTATTTATTTTATTTGAATAATGTGGTAAATTTATTTAGGTCACATCAACAATAATGAGAAATAAACAGCCCCTAGCTCCTTAAAAGACAATAAGACAAAAAGGAAACAACAAAGAAAAAAATTGAACCTCCTTTTGCACGTGGTCTTTGTATACTGTGGTGCTTTGTAATTGTGGATTATGTGCTATCACATGAATCTGGGCTCAAATTACAAGGACTACTGGAAGAAATTTTCAAAATCTAGAGCAGCTAACACAGCTGTGCAGTTGTTTGTGGGTTTCACTACAGTAGCAGCTGGGCATAAACTGTACAAAGGAAATAATTCTACTGCTTTGCAGGCAAGAATGTGATGAAAAGCATACTTTTATCTTGTTAGATGAAATAAGAAAACCACACTTTAAAAGCTTACTAAACGATCATCCCTTTAAAGAACAGTACCATTTTTAAGGCACTCTAGATAATTCAAGTCCTTCATCCCCCCCACAACCATTACTGCCAGTCACAAATCATTGCCAAGTGAATTTCCAGTTGTTTTTGATGTTTCAAATGGCTTAGGAGTAACACCAAAAATAATTCAAGTTGTTGAGAATATTTAATTTAGAATATGCAAACAAATCAGATTCAACTCCATAGCGTAACCTTTAGGAAAAATGAATTAAGGAATATGGCATGTCCTTTGTAATTTAATATTAGACATGATGGCAAAATGCCGGAAACAGACTCTGCAAGAAGGAAACAGAAGTCTTTGATAAGATATATTAAAGATTACCTAGGGACAAGTAATTTTACCTACATTTTCTATTATATGATCGCATATTTTTGTCTGCTAATCAGAGACTCAGAAAGATTTTTAATTATTATATGAAAAATGAATCATCATGAATGAATGAAATCAGGGAGTAAATGGCTCAGGAGCTGGATGTTTCTTTTAAATATTCTCATTATTTTGAATGATCTGGTATTTTTGTATGTGTGGAATTATGAATGTATTTTATATCTGGGCAGGAAAGTTTGATTATTAGATCATTGTCTGATACTCAATGTCAGGAACCTAACCTGAGTCAGAATGGTAAATATGTGTGTATGTGTGTGTGTGTGTGTGTGTGTGTGTGTGTGTGTGTGTGCACGTGTGTGTGTGTGTGTGTGTGTGTGTGCGCGCGCATGCGCACGTGTATGCCTGCAAATCTGTATTTAGAAGGAAGAATCTTATTTCTCTCAAGGTATATACTTAATTGTATTAGTTATACTACATTAATGACAGCAGATAAAGGTAATTAACATTTTGGGCCATATGTTTATGTTTCTATGATTGCATGAACAAACTAAAAAGTTATGTTTGGGGTATGATTTTTGTGGAAGGTCAGTAGAAAATATAAACATTTGGAATCTTGAGAAAGGTACAATGGCAATTATTTCAGTGTAGATCAGTTTTAGACAACACTTGAAAGGATATGTAATCCTATATGAAAATGCAACATTTATTGATTTTCCTAAGCTACACTATTCTATAAATTTGTAGGAAATTCAAATTATGGAAACATAAAAGTAATGTGATTGTTTATTGCATACAGTTTTACACTTTAGTTTTGTCAAATCAAACTACCATTTATTTCTACTGTATAGGAAGGAAAACCCTAAATATTAGAGTTTGTGCCATATTTGACATTGGGAAGGTCTGTCTGTATCAATGTTTATTTCTTTTGTTTCTGCTTTCCTATTCATAGCTCTGTTTCTCATAGTATTCTAAGGACTTTTTCTTTCTCCCAATTTGGGCTTGAACATACCTCATGTTCTCTGTTTGTTAACAATAATCAGTCTACCATTTGAACCATGTCTCCAGCCCAGAAATTTTTATAGTTAATTGGAGATAGTATTCATGAATTTTCCTACTAGCCTGAAAAGCATTATCCCCCATGTCTCATCCTTCTTTATCACTAGCATTGTAGAGATTAGTCATGGACCCCAAGAGTCAATGACTTTTCATGTCTTATAGATTCCACATTTGTTATTAATTGTAATAACACACTACCACAGATTGGGTAGCATTAACACTGTAAATACATTGCCTCTGAGTTGGTGGAACTAAAACTCCAAGATCAGAGTTGCCTTCTTCAGAGTCCTCTTTCCTTGGAATAAGGCCTTCTGCTTTTCTTGGAGGAGACTTCAACTTAAATGCTACCTTTGAGATTCTGTTTCCAAATGCAGTCACTTTCTAAGGCAATGGATTTTTTATCTTTAGTGTGATTTCATTGGGACAGTATCCAACACATAACATATTCGTTAACGGATAGGAGAAAAGCTCTGATAGGAAATTATTTGGTTTGGGCATGGAAGTTATGGTATATTTTTTAAAAATACCAAAAGAGGTAAAGGTTTTATTAGAGCTTGTAAAAAGAGTGTGAAATCTTGACCTTAGACATGCCAAATTCTTGCCCGGTCACACACTTAAATGCCTAGCAGTGCTGGAAGATTGAACCCAAAATTCTATACTTGTGAAACAGCATCTCTACTACTGCCATAACTGCAGAATGTAATTTGATTGCTTATTTTGAGGTAGTATCACTATGCCTGGGCCTGCTTGAACAAGCAAAACACGTTGCACCCAGCAAATGGTTAGAGTTTCTGAAACTTTTTTTGTCTGTGCTTGCCTGGAACTGGAATTCTCTAATCTATGTTTTCCAGACAGATAATATTACAGGTTTGAGCCACTTTATCCAGTAAAAATATACAATTTCAAAATATCTTGATATTGCCTATATTTGTGCTTAACATATAGAGCTAACCTTCATTTTCTCCCTCTTTTGTTTAGTACTCTGAGTTGAAAACATTGGCTTTCTTGATATACTTGGCTTCGTTTTCAATGGAATCGTATCAGAATCAAAAAAAGTCCTAAAAGTTTATGTTAAAAATCATGGAAAAGAAGGTTTCGGGTTGGAAAAAAAAAACACTGATCCTTAAGTTATAAATGCAGTATATTTACAGGGTTAGTCAATGCTTTCTGAAGTATGAGAAGAGAAGGAAGGCAGAAATGTGAACGATGTCAGGTCTCTGTAGAAATTCTGTAGTTGTCACTTCATGTTATCTTCCTTCCTTAAAGCTTGCTTTATTAAAAGCCTCTGGGTGTATATTGGTTGGACTGATTGGTAACCTTACCTAGGAAATGAAGCTGGTTTTAGAAGGCAGATTGTGTGGTAAATAAAGGAATGATGAGAATGAGCACAGATATTGTCACAGAATGAGCTGACCAGTTTCAGCTTCCGAACAGAATAACAAAGCAAAGTTTCAAGTCTATTTATCCACATTGGAATATATATAGAGAGAGAAAGAATACAGAATATATAGATATAGATAGATAGATATGTAGATAGATAGATAGATAGATAGATAGATAGATAGATAGATAGATAGATAGATAGATAGATAGGTAGGTAGGTAGATACATGTACATATACATATATATACATACATGAAAAAGTAAATCTCCAGTAGAATATAGAAAAACTTGGCATGACAAATATTAAACTATATCAAACTGATTGCAGGAAAGGTACAGTAAATATCAATAGTTTAGCATAGATTTTGCATACATTTTGTAAAGGCTGAACATTCTTTATTATAAACTTTACAAATATCCATGTTTTAAGGTTTTTTTACTGTGAAAATACCATAAAGAGGGGTTACAATTACATGGGCAAGGTAATGAGTATATTTCTTATCAAGCATTGTTGCCTCCTCCTTTGTTTCCCCTTACCATCCCTACCTATCTCCCCTACCCCGCTCCCCACTCCTGTGCCAAAGTTGTAAAGTTCATTTTTCTACATAACGCCTTGTACATCTCACTGTTGCAATAGGTCCATCTGTATCCCTATTTAAACAATTTGTTTGTTCCCTTCCCCCCCCCCCACACACAAATTATACCATCATCAAATACAATGGAAACAGGGTTACTTTTTTAAATATATTGTAGTAAGAGCATCTACACAATGCTGGAAATTGGAATTACACAAAATATGCAACTTGGTTAGGCACTGGTAGTTCAAGGATGTAATCTTAGCTAGTTAAGAGATTGAGATCCGACGATCACAGTTCAACGCCAGCCTAAGTAGGAAACTTCATTAGATTCTCATCTCCAATTAACCACCAGGGGAAATGGAGTTCAGTTCAGATTGTATGTCAAGCTCTGGCCTAGAACACAAAAGCACCATCCAGGTCCTGAGTTTAAGCCCTAGGACTAACAGAAACAAAAACAAAAAATACAATATGGAGTTAGATATTTTATAATGAAGCACATTTTAATATATTCTACATTGTTAGAAAGACTAGACTTCTGTGTTAGCTTAATAACCTACCATAATAATGATATTGTCCATTTATTAAGCAGCTTACTCAGATTTACAAGTTCGAAGATTTCAGGGTATGTTCAGTTGGTTTTATTGCTTTGGTGGCCTGTGACAAGACAATGTGAAAGTGGAGAGTATATCAAAGAGAAAAGTTTTTGACTTAGAATGATTAAAGATAAAAGAAGAAAGAAGATGAGCGTCTATGTTCTCATGGGTTTCACTCTGAAGAACTTAATCTCCAGAGGAAATATTCAGGTATTCTCAGGAAATGGTAAATCATTTTTCTTTAACACAGGTCTTTCTGGGGCATTCTAAATTCAAATGGCAACATCTTCACCAATGATGATGACTTGTCCAGGGGTGGAAGCAGCTAGATATTACTATAAATTCAAGTCAGATCTCAGCAGACAATATTTTATAGAATTCCTATTAAAATATTTCCTTGCAGACTGCCTGGGTCTTTATATGTGTGTATGTGTGTATTTGAATAAATATATAGCAACTGTTGGCAATGAAGATGGATATGTGTTTCTTTTATCAAAGAAACAAACATATGAAATGGTAGCCTTTATATATAAAACCTTAATAGTAACAATAAAATTAATATTATTACTATTATTATTTTTTGATGGCTGTAGGGCTTGAACTCTGGGTCTGGGCATTGTCCCTCAGCTCTGCAGCTCAAGGCTAGCACTCTACTACTTGAGCAACAGTGCCACTTCACATTTTCTGAACCTTTAGTTGGAGATAAGGGTTTCACAGACTTTCCTGCCTGGACTGTCTTTGAACAGAGAACCTCAATTCTCAGCCTCTTTAGTAGCTAGGATTACAGGTGTGAGCCACTGGCACCCGGCAGTAAAGTTATTTTGAAAAAGAAAAAAAATCCCACAATTGTATACTGAAAAAAAATCACAATCTGGCAAGTGTATCTCTAATGTTGTTATGTCAAGTAACCATAGGCAGCAATCATTTTTAGATCTCACTATGCCCTGTCCAATGCCAGATAATATTTCATTAATTTACTTTAATTTTTCATAACAAAGTTCACTATGAATGCCCAACAGCACAATTTTCTAGTGAACATAAAGAATTCTTCAACATATTTATTTCAACAAACAGCATTTTGTGCTTGGTTGGTTTGTTTTTGTTTTTGTTTTTGTTTTTGTTTTTAATTTTGCCAGCACTGGGGGCTTGAAATCAGGGCCTGGGCACTCTCCCTAAACTTCTCTTGCTCTAGGCTAGCACACTACCACTTGAGCCACAGCACCACTTCCAGTTTTTCTGCTTACATCATACTGAGGAATCAAATCAAGTGTATCATGCATGCTAGGCCAGCATTCTACCACTAACCACATACCCAGTCATTGGGTCCTGGTATATTTCCCCTTCTAGATTAATAGAAACATTCCAGGTTCCGAACTTGAAGCTGATCCTTGCCATCCAACAACATCACATTCTTGTGAATAGCATTAGCTGGCCTCATGAGCATAGCAGCCAGCTGGAGGTCAGCTATCTGATGGCCTTGGCCTCCAACAATGCAATCATTTCTGTGCACAGACTGAAAACTGTTATAGGAAATTTTGATTTATTCCATCCTATTCTCAGCTAGTTGCCATTCTCAGCTTTGTATGTTTTAAATTCTGTTAGACATTTATTACTCTTCCCTGCCATTCTCAAAAGTAACATATATGTTTTACTTTAAAGTTCATCAAACATGCAAAAATGTTAATGTAGTTGCTATCCACCAGTGGCTCATGTTTTAAAAACCTAGCTACTTTAGAGGTCAAAAAGTGAGGATTCAGGTTTAAATCATCCCATGCAGAAAAATCTGAGCTATTTCTCCAATTAAGAAACCAAAATCGAGAAGTGAAGATGTGGCTCAAGTGGTAGTGTCAGCTTTAAGCAAAAAGACTAAGCAAGAATAATAGGTCGACTTCTAACTCCATTATTTACTCATGGAACACACACACACACACACACACACACACACACACACACACACACACACACACACAGAGTCAACATTCTCCTAGACTCCCCTTTTAGAACAATATTCAATGCCATTAACTGAATGCAAGTTTTCTCCAAATTCTTATAGTAGGGATTAAACTACATTTGTATTTATGATAATGTATTTTTTGTATTTTTTGTTTTGCAATTTTTTTTTGCCAGTCATGGTGCCTGAACCCTGGGCCTGAGCACTGTCCCTCAGCTCTTCAGCTCAAGGCTAGTGCTCTACCACTTGAGCCACAGCACCACTTCCAGCTTTTTCTGCTTATGTGGTGCTGAGGAATCGAACCCAGGGCCTCATGCATGCAAGGCAAGCACTCTACCACTGAGCCACCTTCCCAGCCCCTGTTTTGCAATTTTTTGTACTAATGTGAGAGAACAGTGTTTTGTGAAGACTAAACAGAAATCAATGTGTTGGTAAATAGGTAGGTGACAAGTAGACTGAAAGATTCAGATAATACCACTTGAAATTTTATTTCTCCAAATTTAAATATATATACATATGTATGTATTTATAATTTCTGCCAAGATTTTATTTCCATTAACAATGATCTATTTGTTCCATTACATAAATTTAACATATTGTGTGCTTCATAGTAGATTAATATTTTTAGAATTTCTTTCACTTGGAGACCAGGTTCTGCAGTGTAGACCAAGCTTTCCTCAACTCCTTATTCTCCTGAGTATTGGCTGGCATTACCATGTGGTTGCATATTACCATGTCCAGCTATATTGTTTACATTTTGTCCAGTAGAATATTACTGTGAACAGCTTTAAGCCATATATCTTCATAAGTATGAATGGATTTCTTGCAGAAAATGTAATAAATAAAGTTACTGAGTGAAGCCAATTATGGTAGGCATGCCTGTAATCCCAGCACCCAGGAGGATTGTAAGTTTAAGAGCAGCCTGAGCTACACAGCAAGTCCCTTTTAAAACAAAACAAAAAAAACAACAACTGGTGAACTTGGAAGAGGGAAAGTATTATTAAGTGGGATGATAGGAACATACAAAATTTAGTGTGTGTGTGTGTGTGTGTGTGTGTGTGTGTGTGTGTGTGTGTATGTGTGTGTGTGTGTGTGTGTGTGTGTGTGTGTGTGCTTGTGTTGGTCCTAGGGCTTGAACTAAGGGTCTGGGCACTGTTCCTGAGGTTTATGCTAAGTCTAGCACTCTACCACTAGAACCAAACTCCACCTCAAGCTTTTTTAGAGCTCATTGGAGATGAGTCTGCTCCAGTTTCCTGTCCAGGCTTAGAACCTTTTGTAAGTAAGATTACAGGAGTGAGTCTGTAGTAGTTGTTGTATTACTGCTAAGTAATATAGTAAACATCATGCCAGTTTATACTCCTTCCAGCAGTGTTTGAGTGTTGAACACACAACTAAAATAAAACCCGCTCCATGTTTGATGACATCCAGATCTCATAATCAAGTGATATAAGTATTGTTATGCTCACTTTACCTGTGAAGAATTTGAGATCCAGAGAGTTTAGTTAATTTTGAGTCCCCAGCTAGTATACAGTGGAGCCTGTATTCAAGCCCAACTAGGTCTGTTTATTTCAGAAAACATAGACTCATCATGTGTTCTAGTCAACATGTGTTCTAGCAAGTACTGCTCATTGCAAGTACAGTTCTGTTCCTGACAGATTACCTTTCTCTCTCTTTAACTGTTTGCACCCCCTTTCATAAGCTAGGGAAAGCACAAGTGATGAGAAGAGCCATTTTTTGAAGGGGAAATTGATGATGGGGTTTGAACTTGGTATCACATACATATTAGTCTGATCTTCCATTTGGGTTATGCCTCCAGCACTATATTTCTGTTTTTTCTTTTGTATTATTAATAAGGTGAGTTACACAGAGGTTACAGTCATATAAGTCAGGTCAGGATACATTTCTTTTTTGAAATGTCACTCCTTCCCTTACTCTCTCAATTTTTCTCTCTCACTGGTTTGGTTTTATTAACTTCCTCCTCCTCTTCCTCCTCCTCCTCCTCCTCCTCCTCCTCCTCCTCCTCCTCCTCCTCCTCCTCCTCCTCCTCCTCCTCCTCCTCCTCCTCCTCCTCCTGCCCAGGGAGGAAGGCTTTTATGCTAGACCTCCAAGTTGAACAAAGAATAATTCTTCTACCTCAGACTACATGTCCAGGGTATACATACCAAAGAAAGCTAAGGACAAGAGATTAGTCTGACTTGGGAACAATGCAGATCACAAACATGAATTCCACGTAAACAGAAATGAAAAAAAATTTTTCTTTATTTATATAATACAATAAAAAGCACTACTTTTCTCATTATCACTTAATTGTGGTTATATGTACTTAGTACTAGCTTCTTGAAAGTCCTAAAAAAACACTTTGACATGAACTCAGAAGTTCTGTTAGTATCAGCTTGAGATTTTTATGAAAAAACCTTTTTTAATTTTTATATTTCTAAAAATCAATTTTATTATAAAGATGCTGTACAGAGGGGTTACATTTACATGATTAAGTAACACTTCTCATTGAACATTGGTACCTACTCCAGTGTTTTTCACCCTCTGTCCCTTCCCTCCACTCCCCCCCTTACATTGTAAAGTTAATTTCTGCCATAGTGTACTGTGAGTCTCATTGTTGCAATGGGTCACCTTTTGTACTTCTTTCAGCATTTTGTTATTTCCCTTCCCTTCTCCCAATCAGATAAAGGCATATACAGGACTTTTCACACACTAGGGCTTTTCACACACTGAGCTATGCTACACAGAATGCTTGAGACTAAACGTGAGGTAAATTATGTCATCATCCCATTCATCTACATCTCTTGCTAACATATGCATATACTGTGGTGTTGACATGCTTATTTTGTGTATGAGAGCTTTGAGTATGGGGCGTGAATTCAGGACCTAAATACTGTCTCTTAGCTTTTGTATGTGATGCTAGCACTCTACCAGTTGAAGCACAGCTCAGCTTTCTTTTAATTTAATCTTACAGGAGGTAAGAGTCTTTTTTGCTCAGTTGTCTTTGAACTGAGTTCCTCATATCTCAGCGTTCTGAGTAGCTAGTTTTACAGGCCTGAGCTTCCAGTGCCTAGCTTTTCATTACTACTTTCACAAGCTACATGCTCACACACATTTCATTCAAAAATCTCAGTTTAACCCCTGCTTTCACTATATTTGATGTCGGTATAATTTGTAGAGGAGATGGGGAAAAACAAGTCGTTTAAGAATACAGGTGGAGCCGGGCGCTGGTGGCTCACGCCTGTAATCCTAGCTACTCAGGAGGCTGAGATCTGAGGATCGTGGTTCAAAGCCAGCCTGGGCAGGAGAGACAGTGAGACTCCTATCTCCAATAAACCACCAGAAAACCAGAAGTGGCGCTGTAGCTCAAGTGGTAGAGCGCTCGCCTTGAGCTGAAGAGCTGAGGGACAGCGCCCAGGCCCAGAGTTCAAGCCCCACGACCGACAAAAAAAAAAAAAAAAAAAAGAATACAGGTGGACCTGTTGCTACAATGAGAAGTACAAGTTGTCATGTCGAAAACGAACTTTACAACTTTGGTGCGGGGGGGGGATTGGGGGAGCAAGGGGAGACTGGGAAGTGATATGAAGGGTAAACAAAGGAGGAGGCTGCAATGCTTGATAAGAAATGTACTCATTATCTTGCCCATGTAATTGTAACCCCTCTGTACAATATGTGCAAAAAAAATAAAAACAAAAAACCAAAAATCTCACTATTCAGGCTGACTGACAAGTTGTGAGGAAAGATGGTTGAATGAATAAGTTACCAAATAGGCCTCTAGCCCTATTAACATCATTCTAGTCAGTGACTTAGCTTTCAGTGAGTGAGTACATATTTCCACTTTCACTCTTCCTTTTTCAACTGGAACTCAGTGAAATGTTTTTGATGCATCTTTTAAATGTTATCTCCCAAACAGAAGATACTATTTGAATGTATTTGATAATATTTTAGATGTGGGTGGTCTTGTGTGTCTGGATGTCTGTGGGCAGAGGCCATCCTGCTGGGCTTTAGGCCCAGAGCTGATGCTTCCTGTCTGCTGGTTGCAGAGAGGAAGGTTTTCTTCCTGGCCAGAGTCTTTGAATTGAGATCCTTTCATTTTAGATTTCTAAGTATCTAGGATAAAAAGCATGAACCACCACCAACTGGCTTGTTTTAGAAGCATTAATTGCTTTTCATTCATCCCTTTTTTTCCTTGAAGTTTGATCTTGACAGACTGCTTGTGCCTCATGATAAGGTGATTTGAATAATACCCTTTGCCTCTGGCATTTCTGAAACTAATTTCCTCAGTTCCAGGCTAATGAATTTGTTCTAAAGCCAATAGCATTTTCCTTCTGAGATGTTAGGTAGCTTAATTAAATCTCTTATCCTTTGCTTTGGCAATGCAATCAGGATGTTTCTGTAAAACCCTACTTCTTGAGAGTATTATAGTTAGAAGGTATCATGTGTACACTTTCATATACTCTCTAGTTTTATAAACTTATGTTACAAGATTGGGTGGAAGAATGATGACTGTTGAATTAATTTGATAACCACTCTAGAATTTTTAAGCCTTAATGGTAATTAACTGAAAGGGGGATTAAAAATATTCAGAGTAGTGGAGTGTGGCTACTATTCATTTCATGTATGTGGATAGATGATAAGAATTCTTTTGATTAATAAAATAAATCTTCAAATTTCTAGTGGTACACTGCTATGTTAACTGGGAGGAGACAGTGGTGATGCCAGGACTTTGAAAACTGGTAATGAAGCAAAATATCCGGGAGAGCATTTGCTAAGGATATAATTCCAAGGCTAATACCAAATATATTGAACTAGAATGCTAAATGATGAATGACAGCACCAAAATTTATTTGTTGGCTTCTTTGTTTTGCGAAGTCCTTGGATTTGGACCTGGGTCCTGAGTGCTGTCCCTTAGTTTTTTCCTCAAGGCTAGTGCTCTACCAGCTGAATCACAGCTTCATGTCCATATTTTTGGTGTTTAATTGGAGATCAGTCTTACCAAATTTCCTTTGGGCTTGCTTCAAACCTGAATCTCAGATATCAGCCTCCTGAGTAACTAGGATTCCAGTTATGAGACACCAGAGACCCATATGTTTGACTATTTTGGTTCCAGTGGGTCACGTCAGATTTAAACTAAAATCATAACTTTTCTTCTTGTAACCTTCAGCATCCAATAAATATCTAATTTATTTCTATCTTCATTTCTGATTTCTCTTTTCTTCATTGTACCCTTCCATTCTTATTTCACAAGCAAGCATGTCAGTGCTGTTTTCCTTTTCTGAAGCAAGTCAGGTCCATTCCCATCAATGGGGGATGTACTTACTGTTCTTACTGCCTGGAAAACCTGCTCCTAGGGCTGGGAAGGTGGCTCAGTGGTAGAGCACTTGCCTTGCATGCATGAGGCCCTGGGTTCAATTCCTCAGCACCACATGAGCAAAAAGAAAAAAGCTGGAAGTGGCGCTGTGGCTCAAGTGGTAGAGCCTTGAGCTGAAGAGCTGAGGGACAGTGCCCAGGCCCAGAGTTCCGGCCCCACGACCGGACCCAAAAAAAGAAATAAAGAAAGAAAACCTGCTCCTAGATAATTGCCTGGATGATGGCTCTCATATCAACTATCTCCTCTTTAGGGATGTCTCTCCCCATCCCCAATGTGAAGTTGTTGCCACAAAACCACCAATTTCATGTCTCTGATTTACAGAAAGTATCATTATGATTTCTGGTTTTCTTTTCAGCATGAAATTGGTGAGGAGAGAGCCACATTCACTTCTGTTTCTCCAATACCTGTAATAGTGCCTAGTACTTAGTGCTCAGGAGCCTTACATGGAGATTAGCCTTCTCCAGCTCAATTTATCCTAGCTTCTGGTCAGGACAGCTTCTCAAGCTGAAGTCTGGTGGCTAGTAATCATTCCCTCTTATTCTTTGTGCCATTTGGTGGTGTTGAGTCTACTTCAGGGAAAAATCAGTGTTTTACACTTATTTGCTGCTATGGCAAAGGTGACTGTGACATCATAGAAGTTATGGCTATTGTTTTGTAAAGCTGTGTGAGGACACCCAACCCCACACAATTTCCCCAATATATGTGTCTCCTTTGTTCAGGAGTGCATTCAACAATTCAGCAACCAAACTGTCACCCAGTTCCTGATACACTCAGAGTATGTTTCCATTTCCTTTTAAAAAGAAAAAAGAAATATTAAAGACATGCCTTTGATGATTTTCATTGAATTACTAAAACAGAGTATATAAATTTATGTATTTGTAAATCTTTGCCCATCTCTCTTGAGCCCTTGCTATATTTCTATGTGTTTGCAGCTTGGGAAGGGAAATAAGGTTTAATTCAGTATTGTCAGGTACTATAGTCCAGAAGGCTCTTTTTAGACCCTTTTGGAGGGAATGCCAACTTTCCATCTTTTCTACAGATGGCCATCTTTGTACAGGAACTGAATAGACTGTCATAACATAAGAGGCTTGTCCTGATTTCTACTGACTTTCCTCTGGGGTCAGGGAGTGTGATCCCACTGCATATGTGTCTCTTTGTTACACTGAAAGGCCCAGGCCTCCTCAGAAAATCTAAGGCCAAGGGGGTAAGAGAGATTAAAACTCAGAACCCAGCTTCCCATATCATTGGGATTACAGGATTGAGTCTCATGGCCTCAACTCATAGCTGCTTTTATATACATACTGTAGTCAGTTTCATTATATTCACTTCCTAGACAGATATATACAAATATATGTATATAATTATTCATCTATTTTAATCAGTGTTATATCTAAAAATGCACAAATATATATTCATATAATTATAATTAAATTATATCCCTACTATCCCCAATAATATTTTACATTAATGTTTTGTGAAAAAAATACTAGACTAAAAATTTAAATGCCTTTGTAGTTTGAAAAATCATATTCAATCTTATATATTATATAATATACTATATATAACATATAGAATATAACACATATTAACATATAACTAATTTAATTGTGGTTTCTTTTCTTCCTGATTTTGTGTTTTTTCATCTATGTAAACTTTCTTTCTTCTATTGATGATGGCTTTTACTTTCCAGTATACATATTTTCTATATATTTTGTCAAATATTTTCATTTGTCAAATATTTTATATTACTGGAGTCAAATTTTTCTTCCATATTTGCCCAAAGCACAATGAAGATGTATACAGATTTGAACTCACTGTTGGAAGAGCATCCCACATACCACAATAAGTATTGTGGCATTTGTCACAATTGACAGAATAGATTTTTAGGACATCTGATCTGCTATGTCCTAGACCTTTTGTAGCCACCTTATCACCCCATGCAGTCATGACCTGCTTCTTTGCCACTCCCTGTACATTTAACAGTTTCCATTATATGCAGTAGGCTGTCTTGTACAGCCCCCTGTCACTCTCTGTCCCCCCCCAGAACATGTATGCACGATGTTTCAGATTGTAGGTTTAAAAAGAAACATATTTAGGATTCATGAATTTTAGAATATATCAAAAACATTGACATTTTAATAAAGTTAGAAAAATAAATAGAATGAACCTTTTACAACAATCAGGACAAAAAGAAAAATAAAGATTTTCCCAGGAAGGGGGAAAGGAATCTCTAAATCTAGATTGGCCTCTAAGTTGCCTTCAGCAGAAATTCTGCCTCGGAGTCCTCAAAGGGATCTACTTCCTCATTAAAGACAGGATTTTCTTCCTGAGTCCAGAGAGGGACAGATTCTAATTTCTCAATTGGAAATTGGATCCCCTGCAGGAGGACAGATTGGTCTGGGTATTCTTTGAGGAAAGATTCCTTTTCCTCAACTGAATCTAGATTTTGGACCTCACTTATTGGTTTCACTGAACATAGACTGTGGTCATTTTCCATTAGCACACATTTACCCTGCACACCAAGAAGTGTTCTTTTTGACTGGTTTGGAGCTGATCTAGCTGGATTGTGAACATCAATGGAAGACATTCTGGATCGTCTTCTTCCTTGGTGGTATGTGCAGGTACACCTGCATCACATGTGGGATGTCCATAGGACTCAAAACCTGCTTGGGCCTTTCTACAAATTAAAAAAAAAAACTCTATGTTCACATGCTTTCTGGATGTGATGGCTTCTGATCTCCATCAGTCCCCATAGACTACATCACTGAAGGTTATTTATCTGTAGTTCTGCAGGAGCTGCTCTACGTTGATGCAAACCTGAGAATGGAAATAGGTACAAGATTCTTAGAGTAGACTCTAGATGTTAAGGTGTGACTAAACTTCCATGAGGATCTAATGGGGGAAGTTGTAGAACTTGAGTTTGGACTGAACACTGATGGGAAGGTAGGGTATTTCTGAATGTATACTTCCAAGTTCTTTCAAAAAGAGAACATATTACCGGCAAAGAATATCCATAAAAGGACAGTTTGCCAAGCTGGAGAGTACTAAGGGCTGTTGGCCAATCAGGCCCATCTCTAGAGACCCAGGTTCCATTCTTACTCACAAGCTCTGAGGCATTGAAACAAGGACTTCTTCCTCTTTTTCTTGGTCTCATGGGTCATGTGTTCCTCCAGCTGGTCCAGAAGAATATGTAAGTGGAAGAGCAGGTCTGAAGAGGGCATGTTGAGCTTGACATACTGTGTAAGTTCTTTTAGGGTGCAATGGTTCTTGGGTTCATAGAAATCATCAGGGTAGAAGTCCATCCACATAAGGAGGATGGAATAAACGATGCTGTGGGCAGTTTGGTGACAAGGAAAATGAAATTCCACCCTCCTCATCCTGAGCCTTGTACTAGAGCTTCTTTCTGCAGGACTTCCAGGTTGGGAAGTGGGAAGAGACTTCTGCAAGCAGGATGGTCCTCAAAATATCACTTCTAGAAATTTCTTAAATATAATCCTCTAAAATTCTCCCTGTGATAGGAAGAGAAAGTTGTTTCTCCACTGAATCTGACTTGCTATACACAGCCCTCCCTGTCTTCCATGAGAGTCCCAAACCACAACCACATCCACAACTGTGTAATCTGCTATGCACTGAAGTGCCAAGACTCAACCCCCTGGTGAAAATCACAACTTGTGTGCAAAGAAGAAAGTTGGCTTTGATTCAGAAACCTCAAAGATACCCAGTTTTCAAGGACAGAACTTCTTTTTGTGCCAACATCCACTTACTTCTTCGCTTGTTCATCTTCCAGTTATGGTAGTAGGATCTGTACCAATGGAAGGAGAGAAGGAAGTTAACTCTATGCTTCTCCTTTTCTGAACTAACAGGACATACATGGGACTGGCTAAGACCCACATGGTAATGTAAACATGACAGACAAAAAGTGGAGATATGTTTACACAATTTCATGCAAATTCTGTGAGGATGCTTATATGCATCTGTCCAAATAAATGCACAATGACTCATGCCTCTAATTCTACTAATCACAGTTTGAACGCAGTCTAGTTTGTAAAATTCCAAAGACACTAATCTTCACTTAACCAGCCAAAGGCCAGAACTGGACCTGGGGCTCAAATGGTAGAGTGTTACAAATGGGACAGCACTCAAGCCCCCAATTCAAGTTTAAGTTGCATCCTTTCTTCTGTCTATATTCCTTCAAAGGCCTCCAAGATAGTGATTTTCTAGGTGAGGGTGGACGTTGGATGCCACGGGCTCATTCCTTTAATGCTGGTCTCTCAGCAAGCAAATTGCTAAGGCTCCACTAGCTTCTGAGGCAAATGAAATGCTCTGGCAGCCCAGTCCTAAGGAATTAGCCAGAGAGTGTACTTCTTTGTCTCAAGCCAAGCTCCTTGATCAGATTCCAGTGAAACAGTCTCGGAAAGGTGCCAAGTATACCAATACTCTGCCAGGGGGTCTCATCAACCCTGAGTTTGAAAGAGGAACACTCACTTTTTTTTTTTGGTTGTGGGGCTTGAACTCTGGGCTTGGGTGATATCCTTTAGCTCTTCAGTTAAAGGCTATCACTCACCCACTTTAGCCACAGCGCCACTTCCAGTTTTCTAGTGGTTTATTGGACATGAGTCTCATGGACTTTCCTGTCAAGGCTAACTTTGAACTATGATCCTCAGATCTCAGCCTCCTGAGTAGCTAGGATTACAGGCATGATCCACTGGCACCTGGCTTAGGAACATTCACTTTTTAAACAGAATATCCAGCAACTGCTCCATTGTCCCCCACTCTCTATAGTGGTAGAGGAAGTTTCCAACATAGAAGGGATCACCTTTCTGGTAGTCAGGGACCAGGTCCATTACCAGCATTTCCAGCAAGCCTGAGTCCAGGATCCATATGTTATAAGGCACATTCAGGGTTTGGGCTGATTCATTGTCACACTGAGGTGGTAAAAAGAATGGATCTTTGAAACGTGAAAGTGGGAGTACCCTTCAAATTGAGTAATTGTAATAGAGTGGATTGAAAAGTACACAGTAAATATTTTCTCAGTATACACATATAAAAGCACACAAGAAGAAGTTTCTAATGTGGGCTGGATGAGATTAGATAGGTTTCCTGTCATAGATATACTTGCCTGAGTTGCCTTATGATTCCCTTGGTTTCTTCTTATAAAAAAGGCCTGAGACATTGGATTCGTGATTTGGCACTGATCCAAAGTCTGCAGCATTGAGTGAGGCACTCATACCTCTCATGCCTGAGAGCTGAGTCTCTTGAACTTTGAAAACAACACAAGAACATCTTTCTTGTTCCTGCACCACAGGCCAAGTGAGCTGGCTTGAGCTGAATGTCAGTTACAGTTGCTTGGCTCTCATAGTTCTATATTCTATTCCATTGTGAGGTAGGTAGTGTCATTTCTCAGAGCCCAATGATCTAAGCTGTTTGGTCACATAAGACCATCCCAAAGACAAACTGGAGACTGAAATCTCCCCTCTCACATCACTATATCCACATGTGGACATTGTCAATTCCCAACATCCTCAGCTAACCCTAGATACAGGCATGGTCTCAGCCTCAAGGAGCCCTTCCTAGGTCAGATCCAAGCCTTATTTGTCACTATTTCTCTCATAATGCACAAATCATTTTGGGTCTCATGGCCCTCTCAGCCTGCCATGTGCTTCTTGCATCTATTTTTGACATCTACATCCTAGGACATTGTAAGGTGTTTTTTTTTTTTTAATTGTATTTTATTTTATTTGAGAACATACTGTACAGGGGGGCTACAATTACATGGGCAGGATAATGCATATATTTCTTACCAAGGATTGCAGCCTCCTCCTTTGTTTACCCTTCACTTCCCTTCCCCGCCTCCCCCCTCCCCCCACCCAATTTTACCCCCCTCCCCCCACCCAATTATACCCCCCTCCCCCCCCACACACCGACATTGTAAAGCTGGTTTTGACATGACATTTTGTACTTCTCATTGTTGCAACAGGTCCACCTGAATCCTTAAACGACTTTTTGTCCCCATCTCCTCCACATGTTATACTGACATCAAATATAGTGAAAGCGGGGGTTACACTGTGGGGGAGGGACATACAAAGCAACAAAGAAATAATCTTATAAATGCGTTAGAAACACATGCATGAAAGAAACGAAAACATTAAAATACATATTTAAGGGTTCATTTTCCTAACATCACATTATCTGAACTTTTCCGCTTGACTCATACCTATACTAGATATTGCAAAGAAGGGAAACCATGGGACCTATGTTTCTTTGGGCCTGGCTTACTTCACTTAATATAATTTTTTCCAAACCTTTCCATTTCCTAACAAATGGGGAAATGTCATTCTTTCTGATGGAGGCATAGAATTCCATTGTGTATATATACCACATTTTCTTGATCCATTCATCTACTGAGGGGCATCTGGGTTGGTTCCATATCTTAGCTATGGTAAATAATGCTGCAATAAACATAGTTGTGCTGGTAGCTTTAGTGTGGTCTTGTTTGTAAACATTTGGGTAAATGCCCAAAAGTGGGATTGCTGGATCATAGGGGAGATCTATGTGAAGTCTTCTGAGGAACCTCCATACTGCTTTCCAAAGTGGTTGAACAAGTTTACATTCCCACCAACAATGAAGTAAGGTTCCTTTCTGTCCACATCCCCTCCAGCATCTGTTGTTGTTAGAGTTCTTGATTTTTGCTGTTCTAACTGGAGTGAGGTGATATCTCAATGTTGTTTTGATTTGCATTTCTTTTATGGCTAGGGATGTTGAACATTGCTTCATGTGTCTATTGGCCATCCTTGTTTCTTCTTCAGAGAAGCTTCTCTTTAAGTCTTTCGCCCACTTATTTATTGGGCAGTTGATTCTTTGAGGATTTGTTGTTGGGTGGTTTAATTTTTTGAGTTCCAAGTATATTTTAGATATGAGACCCTTGTCCGTTGTATGGCTAGTAAAGATCTTCTCCCAATCGGTGGGCTTTCTATTGATCTTGCCAGCTATGTCATTTGCCCTGCAGAAGCTCTGCAATCTTATGCCATCCCATTTGTCCAACCTTTCTTTGATTTGTTGTGCTTCCGGGTCTCTATTCAGAAAATTTCGACCTGAGCCAAGGAGACCTAGGGTTTCTCCTATTCCATCCTGTAATGTTTTCAGAGTGTCTGCTTTGAGTTCAAGGTCTTTGATCCATTTGGAGTTGATTCTGGTACAGGGTGATATATAAGGATTTAGCTTTAGTTTTCTACATGTAGTTAACCAATTTTGCCAGCACCATTTACTGAAGAGGCTGTCTTTCTTCCATTCTATTGTTTTAGCTTCCTTATCGAAGATTAGATGGCTATAGGTCTGTAGGTTCATTTCTGGGTTTTCAATTCTATTCCATTGGTCCTGAGGTCTGTTCTTATGCCAATACCAAGCTGTTTTGATTACTATGGTTTTATAGTAGAGTTTGAAATTTGGTATTGATATTCCTCCAGCAGTGTTCTTTCCGTTGAGGAGCGCTTTTGCTATTCGGGGTCTTTTATTGTTCCATATGAATTTTTGGATTGCCTTCTCTATTTCATTGAAGAATGAGGGTGGAATTTTGATAGGTATCGCGTTGAATTTGTAGATAGCCTTGGGAAGTATTGCCATTTTCACGATGTTAATCTTGCCAATCCAGGAGCATGGGAGGTTTTGCCATTTTTTAAGTTCTGTGTTGATTTCCTTTTTCAAGATTTTAAAGTTTTCATCATAGAGGTCCTTCACTTCTTTGGTTAAGTTAATTCCTAGGTATTTTATTTTTTGTGGGGCTATTACAAATGGAGTTGCTTTCCTAATTTCAGCCACACTTTTCTCATTGTTGGCATATAGAAAAGCCATTGATTTTTGGGGGTTAATTTTATAACCTGCTACTTTGCCAAAGTTTTGAATCAGCTTGAGTAGTTTGGGAGTGGAGTCTATGGGATTCTTTAAATACAAGATCATGTCATCTGCAAAGAGGGAGAGTTTTATTTCTTCTTTCCCTATTTGGATCCCCTTTATGTCTGCATCTTGTCTTATTGCTGTAGCTAGGCATTCTAATACTAGATTGAAGAGAAGTGGAGAGAGTGGGCATCCTTGTCTTGTTCCTGCGTTAAGAGGAAATGGCTTTAGTTTTTCACCATTGAGTATAATGCTGGCTGTAGGTTTGTCATATACAGCCTTTATTGTATTGAGGAATGTTCCATGGATTCCTAATTTTTCCAGAACCTTCATCATAAAGGGGTGTTGGATCTGGTCAAATGCTTTTTCTGCATCTATTGAGATAACCATGTGGTTCTTATTCTTGCTCCTGTTGATGTGATGAATAATATTAATTGATTTGCGTATATTGAACCAGCTTTGCATCCCTGAAATGAATCCTGTTTGATCATGGTGTATGATTTTTTGGATGAATTGTTGAAGTCGATTGGCCAAAATTTTGTTGAGAAGTTTTGCATCAATGTTCATCAAAGAAATGGGTCTATAGTTCTCTTTCTTTGATGAGTCCCTGCCTGGTTTTGGGATGAGGGTTATGATGGCTTCATAGAATGTGTTCGGTAGTGAGCTTTCTCTTTCAATTTCATTGAAGAGTTGGAGGAGTATTGGTGTGAGCTCTGCTTTGAAGGCCTTGTAAAATTCCGCTGTAAAACCATCTGGTCCTGGACTTTTCTTAGCTGGGAGGTCTCTTATTGCTGTTTCTATTTCAATGCTTGATATGGGCCTGTTAAGCTGGTTTAACTCATCTTGGTTTAGTTTTGGCATGTCAATATTTGCTAGGAAAAGGTCCATTTCTGTCAAGTTCTCAAACTTATTAGCATAAAGTTTTGAGAAGTATCCCCTAATAATGTTCTGAATCTTGGTTGTTTCCGTGGTGATGTTTCCATTCTCATCTCTGAGTTTATTAATTTGGGTGTGTTCTCTCCTTTTTCTGATAAGGTTTGCTAAGGGTCTGTCAATTTTGTTAAGTTTTTCGAAGAACCAACTCTTTGTTTTGTTGATTCTTTCTATAGTTTTTTTGGATTCTAATTCATTTAATTCTGATTTAATTTTGATTATTTCTTTCCGTCTACTGGATTGGGGTTTATCTTGCTGCTCTTTTTCAAGGAGGTTTAGATGTGTCATTAAATTGTTAGTTTCCGATCTCTCCAATTTGTTGATGTAGGAGCTCAGAGCTATAAACTTGCCTCTGAGTACTGCCTTTGCTGTGTCCCAGAGGAGCTGGTAATTTGTGTGTTCATTTTTGTTGAATAGCATGAACATTTGAATTTCCTTTCTAATCTCTTCCATGACCCACTCATGATTCAGCAGTGTGTTGTTCAGCCTCCATGTGATACCGGACTTTCTTTGGTGGCTTTTGGTGCTGAAATCTAATTTTATTCCCTTGTGGTCAGAGAGAATGCAAGGTATAACTTCAATGTTTCTGAATTTAGACAAGTTTGCTTTGTGGCCTAAAATGTGGTCTATTTTAGAAAACGTTCCATGTGCTGCTGAGAAGAACGTGTATTCTGTTGCTGCTGGGTGAAATGTTCGGTAAATGTCTGTTAAGTCTAGTTGATCTATGCAGCTGTTTAGATCTGCGGTTTCTCTGTTGAGTTTTTGCCGAGTTGATCTATCTAGTGGGGAGAGTGGTGTGTTAAAATCCCCAACAATTAATGTCTTTGGATCTATATGGCATTTGAGGGAAAGTAGTGTTTCTTTGATAAATTTGTGTGCTCCATTGTTTGGCGAATAGATATTTATAATTGTAATATCCTCCTGAAGGAGAGATCCTTTAATTAGTATGTAGCGACCTTCTTTATCTCTTCTCACGAATTTTAGTTTGAAGTCTATTTTATCTGATATTAGGATTGCAACTCCCGCCTGTTTATGAGGGCCGTTTGCTTGGTAGATTTTGTTCCAGCCTTTAACTTTGAAAATATGTTTGTTTTTACGGGCAAGATGTGACTCCTGCAGGCAGCAGATAGAGGGGTCTTGTTTTTTAATCCAACTAGACAGTCTATGTCGCTTAATTGGAGAGTTCAGTCCGTTAACGTTAAGAGATAGGACTGAGAGGTATTTGGGGGTTCCTGCCATGTTATCCACCTTCTTGGGGGCTGTGAAAACTGGGTTCTTCCTAAGGTTCTTGGATTCTCACTTTGGGTGCAGTTTCTTGGCCTTTGTTGCGTTCTTGTTGGTTTTCTATGTGTAGGACATCTTTAAGAATCTTTTGCAGGGCTGGTTTGGTGGAGATGTATTGTTTCAATTTTTCTTTGCTATGGAAGGTTTTTATTTGGCCTTCAGTTATGAAGGAGAGTTTAGCTGGGTACAGTATTCTTGGTTGATAGTTGTTTGTTTTTAGGGCATGGCATACGTCATTCCAGGCTCTTCTTGCATTGATTGTCTCTGCTGAGAAATCTGAGGTAATTCTAATTGGTTTCCCTTTATAGGTGATTAACCTTTTCTCCTTGACAGCTTTAAGGATCTTTTCCTTGGTCTGGGTTGATCCTGTGTGGATTATAATGTGACGGTGGGATGTCCTATTCTGGTCTGGTCTATTTGGGGTTCTAAAAGCTTCTTGTATCTGAATAGGCCTATCTTTTTGTATGTTTGGGAAGTTCTCTGCTAGGATCCTGTTAAACAAATTTCCTAGACCATTAACTTCTGTTTCTAGGTGCTCCTCTACACCCATTATCCTTAGATTGGGCCTTCTGATGGTGTTTTCCAGGTGTTGGATAGACCTATCATATTTCTTGGACTTGTCTTGGATGGTTGTATGTTCTTTCTGTATAATATCTAGGCTGTCTTCAATCCCTGAGATTCGATCTTCTGCATGGTCTAACCTGCTGTCGAGACTCTCTACTTTGTTTTTTTATCTCTTTTCCTTCTAATTGGTCAGCTTTGATGGTTTCAAGTTCTTTGTTGAAGCTCTGTTTTAGGTCTTGTAAGATTTTCTTTACTTCCTTAATTTGGTGTTCAGTGTTTGTTCTCAAATCACTTAGTTGATTGGTTATGGTTTCTTTGGACTCCCATTCCTTCTGTTGGGTTCCATTCATCATTCCCTTTGTGGTCTCCCTGACTTCCTTCAGCTCTTTGTTAATGGATTCCATGAATGTCTTTAGTGATCTTTGTGTATTCTCTACCTGGTCTCTTAATTCGTGGATTACTCTTTGATTAGTTTCCTCCCTTCTGTGGGATTCCTGCAGTTCTCTTTGAGTGTTCTCTGCCTGCTCACGCCATTCCTCCCTTTCTCTTTGAGTATTCTCAAGTTGTTCACGCAAATCCTGTATCAGTTTTTGAGAAGCTTCCTCACGCTTATGATATTCCTGTATAAACTTCTGGGATGCCTCCTCTCTCTCCCTATCACGCTCATACAGAGTCCTTTGTACATTGTCAAACTTCTCATTTATCATGTTTGCTATTAGTGTTTGTAGAGCTATTTGGGAACTCTCCTCTGGATTATTCTTTATCTGTTCTAATCCCTCATTATCAAGGTTGGGAATTGAGATACCCGAATTTGCCATTTTTCTTGTGTTTTTCCGGCTTACTCGGCCCATTTGAGATAAAGATTGCACCAGTTTTGTGCTAGAACACTATCTTAAGGCAACCATCAACCAAAGTTTGCATTTGTACAGTCAATAGTCTACAGATACAATCTAGTTCAACAGATACATCTATTCAACATCAAACGACTATATGTTAAAGGACTTCGAACCGCAGAAAAGAATTTGGAAACCCAGAAATTATTAGGATTAGGGAGAGATGTGGGTAAAAAAAGGAGTAGATTGGTGTGGGGAGGCACAGGGAGAGTTAACTATGTCCTAATCACAGTGCAGGAAATGAGTTGGGTAGGATGCAAGTAGAGAGAGAGAGAGAAAGAAGAGACGGAAAGGGGAATAAAGAGAGACCAGAAAAAGAATAGAAACGTAAAAATTAATGTTATTATAGAGGTTAAAAGACCGTCTATTTAGAGTGGAATGTGAATATGTTCAGAGAAGGGGAGGGACAAAAGGAGATGTGAAAAGCTTTGAGGATGGGAACGGGAGAAGAAAAGATCAGAAGTTCAGTAGAGCTAGATAAAAAACAAAAAGATAATTAAGAAAGAAAGAAAAAGAGAAAGAAGACAAGAAAAGAAAGGAAAACTCTTATTCACGTATTCCTAAAATAAAAATTATAAGATGAGAAAAAAAAATGTTACTGGAAAACAATTATTTTTTCAGAAGAGGCAAAAATTAAAGATTAATAAAAGTTTTAGAAGGGAAAAAAATTTATATATATATATATATATATATATATAAGGTAACAAAAAACAAAAAACAAGCAAAAAAAAAGAAAAGAAGAAGAATAAGAAAAAAAGAAAAAAAAAGAAAAAGAAAAAAAAAAAGTCTTTTGATTTTTTTTTTTTTGGGGGGGGGAGGAGTGGGAAGAATCCTGTATCTCCCTTTTGTTTGCAACCAGTCTCTTGTTGGAGTCTCTGGTCAGCTTGATGTCCTGTGGCTTGATTGGTTTCTTAAGTCGGTTGGTTGGAAGAGGCAGAAAAATGCTCTGCTTTACCCAAGATTTTGAGATCCCCCTCCCAGGTTAGTTTTCTGGGAGGGTGGTCTGCTTTGAGAGTCACAAAAGAGGGGGATGTGGTGATGAGGCTAGGTTCTGGGTAGAGTTGAGGCCTTTCAATAAACAGTAGCTTTTCCCTGGGGCTATTTTGTGATAAAGCTCACAGCGCCCAGCCTGGAGCCATTCTCAGGGTTTCTGTTTTTCAATTGATTGTCGAGGCTGCTAGAGGGAGGGGCCGCCTCTGGCTCTGGTTACCCAGTGAAGTAAGGCACTCCGATGGCTGGCGCCTGAGCTGGGTGGCTTTTCCCTGGATGGAGCTGAGTCTGGCAGGTCACTTCGCCGTTAAGTTCTTGTGACCTGCTAAATGACTCATTTTATTCCAAGGCCTGAGCTGGAGCTAGCAGCTCCTCAGAACTTTGTCGGTATCCAAGATGGAGATCACCGGTGCTGGGGGGGGAGGGGTGGCCTTCCCTCCTCTGCTCCCTGAGGAGTGAGGATGTCGGGCTTGTACTCACGCCGAGTCTTGGATCCTGGGTCGTCTCTGGACTGCAAACAGCAGGATGAAGATGTCTGCTCCTTGTCTGTTCTTGTTGGTCTTGAGTAGAATCCGCTCGTCCGCTGCATCTGGCTCCTTCGTCCCCGACTCTCTGTGTCTCAGGTATGTCTCCGCGGCGGTGGTCGCCGCCACCGCGGCCCCGCCGCCGGAGCGGCAGCTGCTGCGTTTCCTTGGCTTCCCCTCTCTTGTCTAACTCTTTGTCCTGTGATGACACACTTGGTGTGATTCTCTGGCTTAGGACTGTTCACTGGAACTCTAAAACTCCTTTCTATGGGAGAGCTTGTTCAGATTCCAGCTTCTCCTCCGCCATCTTCCCGGAACTCCCCATTGTAAGGTTTTTGTTTCCTAATCTGTTTGCTCTTGATGCCCCTGTGTGCTGTCATCTGGAAAAAAGGCAAGTACTTAGAGGTGGGAAAATCAAACAAGTATTGAAAAACAAACATTACACATATAGTCAGACATTTTTACAAGTGTTCATTCTTGTAAGATAAAAGACTATTTTTTATAATTTTGTCATATTTTATGACAGAGGGGAAGGGGAGAAGGGAAGAGGTGCTGCATTGTCTTCTCATAATTCAATGATTATTATTTAAAAATACTATAGTTGAAGGAATGTACTATTTAAAGATAAAAGCTGTGCTCCTGTTCTTTTTATAAGCTAGTCATTTATAAAGTATTCCTCACTAAAGTCTTGTCGTCTGTGTCCCATGAACTATCCTCCTCCTTCAAAATAATCAAGGAAAACCTTCACAAATAAGTGGACTGTTGTCCAACCCCTGGATAAGAATTTAAGGTACAACATTGCCTGCAATTTTGTTTGTGCACATGTGTGTGAAAATGTGTGTGTATGTGGGTGAATGTGTGTCTGTGCATATGTGTGTTTTAGGGCTTGTTCTCAGGGGCTATCTGACAATCCCGAGTGTTTTTCCCTTGCGTGTAGTGCCCTACCAATTGTGCTACAGTTTCACTGCAAGTTTTCTATACTGAACTGGAGAGGAGAGACTCATAAAATTCCCTGTTCAGGCTGTCTGAAGTAAATCTCAGGTCTCAACCTCCTGTTAGCTAGAGTGATAATTATGTGCTTCCAGATCCTAGTAAGAAAGCATTGTTATTGGAGGCAGTGGGGTTGCAAGTTTCAGTCCACCTTCACCACACTCTATATTATTAAACAGCAACAATAAAACCCTATATCAAAATACAATAATAAGAGGTAATTAGAATAAAATTTAGTGATATAGTCTGCTGGCATCACTTTCAGGCACCCTTGGTCTTAATGTTTAGCATCACAAAACCAAACAAAATGAGATAATAACAGTAGACTCAACGAATTTTAATTCCATCTTAAAATAATTTCAAAACATTATAAGAAACAAGAAAGCATTCATACTTATAAGGAGAATGTAAAAAAGATAAAAGATGGCAGATTATGAAATGGAAAATTCTACACTGCAAGAAAATTATTGTCATGGTGAATATATGATGGTATTGTCACAGTGAATATATGATAATGTACTTCAGAGCAGCAATGGATAAATATATATTTACTACACATAGTCTAACTTGTCTCAATCTCTATGAACTCTCAATCTTCTAGTAAACATTATCAATGTATTCATGTTTATGGTATATTCTAAAATAACTAGCACAGTCAGGAGGTTACCAAAATACATTAGCTTCAATGTTTTAGGAGATTAACCTGCTAATTGTATTGACTTCTATATATTAAACATGTAGTGTGTTATCATTGTACTCTCTAAGTATGTACAAACACTACTTCAAAGTGAAATTGAATACAACAAGGTTTTGAAGGCATATGCCTGTAAAGCTAGCTATTTGGGACATCAGTTCAAGACCAGTGTAGTTTTTTCTGCAATGCTCCCCAACCACTGGCTCTGCGTGATGGAATACATCTATCGTTCCAGGTTCATTGGGAGCTGAGAGCTGGAGGATTTCAATTTCATGCCATAGGCAAGAACTTCCACATGGCTCCATCTCAACCAAAGAAGGTTCAACACTGGCTAGTACCTATCACCCCCACCTAGGTGAAAATAAAAATAAGAGCAATGTAGCATAAGAAACAAACAATATCAAAACATGCCAATATAAACCATCATGAACAACACACACCTAGTGTTTGTTTCTCATACCTGTAATCCTAACTATAGCTAGGATTATATATGTGAGCCAGAGGCACCAAGCAGTTCATCATTTTAAAAATGACTATTGAAGCCAGGTGCCAGTGGCTCATTCCTGTAATCCCAGCTACTCAGGATGCTGAGATCTGAGGATCACAGTTCTAAGTCAGCTCAGGAAGAAAAAAAACCCATAAGACTCTTACCTCCAATTAACAACTCAGAAGTCAGAAGTGTCTCTGTGGCTCAATTGGTAGAGTGCTAACTATGTTGAGCACAGAGTCTCACAGACAGTGCCCAGGCACTGAGTTCAAGCCCCACATCTGACAAAAAATAGATAAATAAACATTTAAATGTCTGAATTTTTTGTGAATTAAAATGATGGCGTTCATACACAATTCTACAGACAACTACATATTTCATTATATTTGTGGTTAGAAAAAGTAGCAGCACTTGAATAATGGATATTTTTTCATAAACTAGGGCATACTGATCTCTAATTAGAGGAAATTGCTGGACTCATAGGTAGTATTTTTTGGTTGGTTTTTGTTTTGTTTATAGAACAGGATGAGAAACCTTATTTCTGCCAATGACCATTTGGATATGTATAACATCATCCACAGGCCATGCAGAATTAACAGTAAAGACATGACACAGTCAACTGGCAATAAACTTATTTGTCTTTATGCCATGTTCCCAATGATTTGTTTAGCTTATATGTCCATATGGCCTACAGTTTCCTATTCCTGCCTTCCTCAAAATACAGCATGTTCCACTGATTCAGATTTGAGCCAAGCAATATGTAGTATTAGTGCCAAGAGTTAAGGAAAGTTGTAACACAAACAGGGAAGCATGAAACCAACACTTTAGTAGCTGGACACTGGGGACTCAGGCCTAGAATACTAGCTACTCAGGAGGCTGATGATCTCAGTTCAAAGCCAGATGGAGTGAGAAAATCTCTGAGACTCTTCTCTCCAATTAACAACCAAAAAGCCATAAAAGGAGCTGGGGCTCCAGAGGTAAAGTAGCCTTGATTACAAAATACTCAGGGGCAACACCCAATCCTGAGTTCAAGCTGAAGGTCAGGAACAAAAACAAAAACAATCAACAACAACAACAAAAAAAACAGAAACTGGGAAAAAGCTCAGGAAAGGATGGCATTGTCTACAAGACAAGTGTACACATTACATGAATTGTGAAATCACTGTACACACCTTAGTAACAATTATATTTTAAAAAGAATATGAGAAATCCCAAAGCCATGGGGCCTTATGATGTGCATCTGCTTTCCAGAATTTCAAAGTCCCATCATCTAAGCTGGTAGCACACAGGTTGTAGCTCAGGGTGATGAGAAAATAAGAAGCCAGAGATCCTTTCAGATTGTCCCACCAATTCTTCTATTACTTTAAGCAAAAAAAAAAAAAAAAAAAAAAGCAAAGCAAATAAATTAGACTTTAAGGTTAAACTAAGCTGCTATTAAAGATTCCAGGCAGAATTATACGGTGCCTGCTTAAATGCAAGAGTGAGGCCAAGCCCACAGCCTCCAGAGAGGCATGACTACCTCTTGTCCAACACTGCTGTCCTCCCCGCCCCTAGAGTTTACCTACAAGTCCCAAGTCCCTGCCTTTCTTCTTGTAATTCTTCAGCCACTGGTTGTCTCATTTCTCACTGTCTGTTTAGGTGGGATTTGAGACTCCTTCCTCTCCTCACCCAGCCACCAGACCCCAGTGGCCAAACTCTGCACCTCACAGACACTCCCCAGAACCCAGCTGCCTTTGCAGTTGCTGCTTCCTGAGCCACTGGGCTACTGCCTCCTTCCTCCCTTCACCAGCCTCTGCCAGGGCCTCCCATCCTCTCCCTACCACCACCACCCCCAATCCCAGCTTGGCCTCCCCCGTGGCCACCCCTCCTCTCCACAAATCTCCCAGCCCCAACCCCAGCAGGATCACTGCTCTGGGGATACAACTGTGGGCCAGGCCCAGCAGAATCAAAGGTGCCACAGTGTGCAGCTGGCTGAGAACTGGAGACAGCATAGGTCTCTGATCAGTGTCTTTCACTTCACTTACACAATTATTAATTGTATTTATTTGGTATTTAAGTTTAGATTTCATAACTTCTTATTAAGCCTTTGCAGAAGAGCTGGTAGAAATATAGTCCCCAAATTCGGATTGTCTCTAGTTTAATTCTTTTGAGATTCAGAGATGTTTAAGTAGTTATAACAATCATGAACTCTCATTTTCATAGCAGATGCTATTCAGAAAATAATTGCTTATGCATCTGTTATCAATTATTTACAAGACTTGAAACTTTTAAAGTTTCAAATATTACAGGAAGATCTTTGATTCATGTTGAATGGATGTGAGTAGGTTGAGCTGTTGCATACATTCTTGTGTGTGTGTGTGTGTGTGTGTGTGTTTCTGTGTGTGTGTAGGGGGGGTGTATGTGTATCATTGAAATCAAGGATAAGGATGTTGAGCCCTGGTCTGAACTTGTTTCCTTTTTCTGAGATATACATTATGGTGTTTCTTTGTTGGTGGTAGGCTCTGATTGCTTGCCTTTGCCTGATGCTCACATTCCAGCTGAATTTTTCAATTAAAGCTTCTTATTTAGTATTGAGCATATAGGGCTCTGATGTTGCTTTGTCTTTAGTCTGCCATCTAGGATCTTCTTTTCCTCTTTAAAAATTTACATTCAATATAAATTTTACCTCCTGACTGATTTTCCCTTTAATTTGCATTTTGAAAAAAGTATTATAAGAACTTTGATCTCTGTATTCATGAAGAAAAACCATCTTGAATTCTCTGTTTAATGTAACAACACCTGGACACATTTGTTAACACCAAGATCTTAAAATTTATTTTGTAGTTTTAGTTTAAAATGCCTTCTCCATGTTTACAGCATGAGGAGACAAACAATTTCTGGTAACAATGATAACAGTTTTATTCATTAAAATATCAGATAATTCATAATTTTGAATATGTATAGTGGCAAATGAACACATTTGGTAAATAGATTTGCTTGATAGATCCGTGCACAAAAATACCACTCCTAAGGGCTGAAAAGGTGGATCGGTGGTAGACAGCTTATCTTGAATGCACGAGACCCTGGGTTTGATTCTGCAGCACCACCTAATCAGAAAAGCTAGAAGAGGTACTGAGGCTCAAGTGGTAGAGCACTAGTCTTGAGCTGAAGGGCTGAAGGACAGCGACCAGGCCCAGAGTTCACCACCAAAAACAAATTAAATAAATAAATAAAACTCATATCAAGTACATTAATTTCAAACGTTGATTACCATTTTAGTTAGGGGCAGGGTGCCAAGATATAGCAGACCTCTGTTGCAAAGCTTTAAGAAGGATTTCAACACCTGACAAGTACTAAAGACAAGAAGGAAAAAAAATTAGCTCTGCCAACAACATATAGAATCACCACTCAAAGAGAAACCAGTACTAAGAATGAAATGCTTTTCATAAAATTTCTTAAGAGATTCTGGCTCTATATTAATTATCATATAAGTTAACCTTCAAAATCTCCATCGATGGGCCTTAAGGGCACCTACAAAAACTGGAGGAGAGAATCATCAACCCAGATTTTTAATTTTGTAAATTAGGTAATGAGTTCATTTCTGGTTTGACAATCTCATCCCTTCCTTTGCTCTCTGTCTCTGATTTTCCCTCCTGTCCCTGTCCACAGTGGTATAGTTAATTGTGAACATAATATCGACAGAGTACAACTGAAACCAACCCAGCTTGACATATCCATTACATGTTTATCTGCAGTTAATCAGAAGAAATTGAGAATTGTGTGTTTCAACTGGTAGAGCTAGAACACCACCAGACTTCAATTGGACACCTAAAGGACAGCGTCAATATTGTGATTTTTAAGAACCAATGCTGTCCCATACATAATCTCAGACTCCACACACACACACACACACACACACACACACACACACACACACACACACACACACACATCTTAAAATAGATGTTAGTACTGAAATCCAAATAGTTTTTTTATTTTTATAAGTTTTATTTTTAGCTTTAATGAGGTTTGACTTGATAGTTTCTACTAATGAGCCACAACTTAGAACTTTGTTATAATTTTACCCTGTCTGTATTCAGAGAAACATTCTCTGAATTTCTCCATTTCCAACAATGATAAGTTTTCTCTTCTTGGTCCAGTTTCTTCTTTTGAGACTCAGTCTCTTAGACTTTTCTGTCTTGCATTGTCTGTAAGTTCATTGATCCAGTAGATCTCAGCCATCCTAATACCTGGACAGAACCTGCCTTGGGAAAAGTGTTCTAAGCTCACCATGCAATGGAGGCTGTTAGTACTCACCCATAATCATTTTTTCTTCAGAAATGAGAAATTGGGGGCTGGGAAGGTGGCTCAGTGGTAGAGTGCTTGCCTTGCAGAAATGAGAGATTGTTAGGTCCAGGAATTCAGGGGAAGCACTCACTGTGTGCTATTTCATACTTTTTTGGGGAAGGGCGCGGTCCGGTCCTGGGGCCTGAACTCTGGGCCTGGGCGCTGTCCCTCAGCTCTTCAGCTCAAGGCTCATACTCTACCACCTGAGCCACAGCGCCACTTCCGGCTTTTTTCTTTTTGCTTATGTGGTGCTGAGTAATTGAACCCAGGGACTCATGCATGCAAGGCAAGCTCTCTACCACTGAGCCATCTTCCCAGCCTGATTTCATACTTTTTTTTATTTAATGGCAGCTTCCACCTATTGTCTACTTTAAGCATTGTGTGAAGAGAAAGATTGCCCCTAAGAGACAGAAGTACTGTACTAACTGTTGCTCTCAAAACACAGGAGGAGGGAAAGAAGTTCTGAAGGAGCCATGTAGCCTAGAAACTGAGTTCTTAGAAACTCAAACTGCCTTTTATCTTACCTTCAACATAGAAAGTCAGAGATTGCAGTGGCTTGTAAGCTCCACTTATATTCCTGTGCAGGGGCTCCCTTCCCCTTTGCCCTTCTGACTGTTTACATCAGTGGCAGGTGTGAAGATGTAACAAGAACACCTAAAGTTTGGGCCTGGGATTAAAAACTCCATTTTGTGATTATAAACATTCCACCACTTCCTGAATTGAATCTGAGGGGCAGAAGAAAGTTAGGTTAGGAATTTGTATAATTACTTCTAAGTTTGCTATCTAAAATCATCCCTTCCCACCCCTCAGAATCCTATTTCCCAACTGTGTAGACACCCTTACACTCTGTTCTCCTGAAGCATTTGAGTGTGGGCCATCATCTGCTTCTTATGTGTACTGCTTTTCAAATGGAGAGTTTCTCCTAGGCTCAAAATGATTTCATTGATGAGGACACTGTGCAATAAGCTAAACTGGGTTTGTTCATGTGTTCATACCCGAGGGAGAACTAGTAAGGGCTAAGTAGTAGTCAGGGCTCACTTGCTGCCAGTGGTATTGCTCTGAGGAATTACTGTCAATGTTGCCCACAGTACCTAGTCCAAGGCCTCTCAGAAAGGCTACAGACCCAAACTTCTTGAGTCTCTTTGTGAGCTAATCATCATTGGCCAACTATGTTCCATGGTTTGTGAGACATTCACTTCTGTGAGCATATGCATATGAGGGCCCAAGAATAGACTTACCTAGAAGGAAGATCCTAGAATGCAAAACTTCTACTAGGACAATGGAAACCCATGGTTTGGCATGCTTAATGTTTTTGAAAGACCCCAGACTCCTGGAAAACTTTCGTCAACGGGAGGGCGCCCCAGAAACTCAGACTCCAGGCCGGGAGATGCAATAAGCAAGAGGAGTTTATTTGACATTTGCGCAAACGGACTCTCTGTACCGAGCAGACAGGGAGCCCCGAGAAGTGGTTACAAGCCCTTTTTTAAAGGTAAAAACCACAAGATTAACCCATAACACAAAGCATCCCATGATCACTTTGCCACGCGGGAAATTTTGTAACACTCTTTGTAAAATGACTGGTCCATGGTTGGTTTAAGGGGGGTTTACATGGTTACAGGCCTATGATTGGTTGACATTTGGCTTAGCTTGTGGTCTTGCCAGGTGGTCGTTATCTCAAGGTCCTGTCTGGGGAATTTCTAAATGGGAACTGAGGAACACGTACTGTCTGTTCTTTATCTACTACCACTGACCTTGTCCTGGGGCCGACATCTGGTCCCTGAAACTTGTTAACTCATTTTTGGGAAGGGAAGGGTCAGTGCCAGCGTAAGCAAGTTTACAGAAGCAGAATCAGCAGTTAGCAAAATTAGCAAATTGTAAAATGCACTCAGCCCTAATTTTTCTAATTCTTCAGTTTTAACCTGTGCACTGAACTAACAGGAGAAAGTGGCACACTAAGAAACTTGCCAATTTTGCCAAATAAAGAACTATGGTGAAGGTCAGAGAAAGGACATTGATTTCATCGTAGTCATGACAAGACAACACCTTAGCATAACTTCAGAATACTAATCCATACTCACCTACTGTTTTTGTTTTTGTTTTTGTTTTTTTGTCAGTCGTGGGGCTTGAACTCTGGGCCTGGATGCTGTCCCTCAGCTCTTCAGCTCAAGGCGAGCGCTCTACCACTTGAGCTACAGCACCACTTCCAGTTTTCCGGTGATTTATTGGAGATAGGAGTCTCATGGTCTCTCCTGCCCAGGCTGGCTTTGAACCGCGATCCTCAGATCTCAGCCTCCTGAGTAGCTAGGATTACAGGCGTGAGTCACCAGCACCCGGCTCTCACCTACTGTTTTATTTACCCATGTCATTAAGTCTGAGTTGTATGTAGGAGTCTTCAGGGCCTTCAGAACAGGAAGATCTAGGCGAGAAACTAAGATTGGTCTGCCATTTTGGACATAACATAACTAGTCAGATGAAAGCCCTTAGTAGTGTCCTATAAATATGTGCATTCATCCTACTACATTTGATAAGTATCCCCTCGCAAAATTATCTTTCGTTGGGTCACTTTCTGACATAGCAGCTGTCTGGTAGCTCCATTGTGACTTCACTTTATTCTGCTGAGCCAGAAATGGAGAAGGAGAGACTGACCACAACACAATTGCATCTTTCTCAATGAGCAGTGAATGGCATGGGAGTATTTAAGATGCTTCCCATGTTCTCAGTGAGCTAGTACCACCTTGGATTCCAGCTCAAATCTTGATAACCAGATACAGAAGTTACATATAGCTTGTTGTGCCAGATTCACAGCTAGCTACTGGGGTAAATGAGAAAGTGGAAGGCCTTAGTGTGATATGAAGCAGAATTCAAAGGATGTGGGGATGAAGTGAGCTACCTGGAGGGAAAAGGAGAGGCAGCTGAAGCTGAAGCTGAAGAGCACCTAGAGAGAGAAGATAGAGCAAGTTTGAGGCCACCTGGACATCAAAGTAACCCATCTGAGGTACAAGTGTCTGGCTGTCCAGAGCCACAGAGAGAAGTTGGAAGAGCCGCAGCAAGTGCTCTTTCCCATTGCTAGGGAGCTCCCAGAATGCCAGAGTAAGAATTGGTAGCTTCCTAGAGCACTGCTGCTGAGCACATCTCAGATCCCTTGCTATCATAATTGACATTGGAGAGGAGCAGCAAGAGTTGTATGAGGTGATTGCAGCTCACTATGTGGAGCCTGTTCTGCAGCATTGTGGAGTGTGGTCTCTCAGGATGCTTAGAGCAAAGATCCTATAACTGGTGTCAAAGAATGCAATCTACTTGGAGTAGACATTTATAGATGGCACGTGCCTGAACACAACAAGCTGATAATAGCTGCTAGAGGTAGTTTCCCTAAAGATCTAACAGCCAAAACTGGAGAGGCAAACCCAGAGCTCTGCACCACATCAGTCCACCATGAAAATTGCTTCTACCATAGTACTGGCTACCCAGTTTGCACACTCATGACCTTTTTACCCTGATTGTGCCCCACAATCCCTCACAACTTTTGCTCTTTCACTTTGTCTATGCTTCCTTTTCCCTGCTAAACAGTTCTGGATGCCTGTATTAGCTACCCCAACACCTGCAAAGCTGTTGCTGCTACCCAATTTCCTGACACTGCAACTCAGCAATTACAGTCACAGTTACCCTTTCCCTGGTATCCTAGTCTCTACTACTCTTTTCTGCTACCCATAATTCATAACACCATGGTTCCAGCTACCTGATCCCTGACACCCCTCTCTCTGATACTCCATTCCCAAACAAAGGGTAGATTGGGCACAGACAGTCGACTTGGGTACTCCTCTTGCAGGCACATTGGTCCAAGTTATTCCTCAGGTATTTAACATGAGGGACTAACTGGTGGTGGAAAGAAAAGAGGTTACTCAGAGGTCACTAAAATCCAAGGACATCACTTATAACTTCTTGCTAGGAAAAGAAGGCTCTAAGGTGAAAGTTTATGAGAAAAGAAAATTTTACAAAGAATATTGATGAAGATGCAAAAGGTTTAGCTTAGTCTCTTCTACTAGTGGTCTGAATTATTTTTGACATATATATGTAACTACTTTGCATTTTAAAAATTATATGAAAATGCACATTTATGTGGCACTTATATTAATTTATGGAATAGTTGTATAAGATCACGTTAATGATATTCAAGATTTTATGCTCTATGATATGCTCAAGAGGCTGCCTTTGGAAATATAAATTGAGCTCTCTAACAACAAATGAAATCTCATTGTCAAATACTACAAGGAGATTATGGATGCTAGTACCAAAATGAAAGCTGTAACAATAAAACTGAATAAAGCTGCAAGATTAAAGGGAGGGAGTCAGTGGTAAGGGCAATTATAAAAGAGAAATTCTTCACCATGAAATCGTGGAAGGATAGAATGTGTTTGTTGAATTACTAGCTTTTAAAACCGTCTTAGAAAGCAAAACATTGGTTTTTATTATTGCTATTTGGAACCTCTTTAACGAATGGTTTAACAAAAAATTATCAAAACAACTTTGAAAATTCAATGATGTGAATTATCAGATTAACATTATACTCAAAGTTGCCTTCACATGCAGGCAGGCTGCATTCCTTTTCTATAAAATTAATGGACTCAACTTCCTTTTGAATGGTTGGACAGTCCATGACACTTGTTCCAAAATAAGAAAAGATACTGGAGAGAAGAAAAAAAAGAGGAAGGAGATTCAAGATTGCTGAAATTAGCATATTTCCCATTTAGACTTTAATGGGATTTTTCTACAAAGAATAAGATTTTCATCTTACCATAATAATGTCAAAATTGATATGCTATAGGATAGCTTCTAAATGTAATATTTATTGCTGTTGGATTACTTGAAGACAAATGTTTATAGAAAACTTTAAATTTCAGAAAAACTGTAATGTTCCAATAAACACGTAGAAGAAATATAATTTAAAAATTCGCTGCTCAAAGCAAACCCTGGCAGGAAAGTCTGAGAGATGCTTGTCTAGAAACAGGAAGTGGCACTGTGGCTCAAGTGGTCAGGGCTCTCCTTGATCTGAAGAAATTAGGGATATGTTGACACCCAGGTCCTGAGTTCAAACCTCATGACTGACAAGAAGAAATTTTAAAGAATTAAAGCATTAGGCCTGGGAAGGAGACTCAGTGGTAGAGTGTTTGTCTTGCATGCATGAGGTCCTGGGTTCAATTCCTCAGCACCACACAAGCAGAAAAAAGTGGAAATGGCACTATGGCTCAAGTGATAGAGCACTAGCCTTGAGCTGAACATATCAGGATCAGCACCCAGACCCAGAGTTCAGGCCCCCCTACCACCACCAACAAGAACAACAAATTAAAGCATCCAACAACCTGAAGATGTTGTCCAGAATAATGAATGGGGCATTATCTGTTTACATGACTTAGTGACTTAAAACCTAGTTTACCAGGGGAGGTGGTGGGCAATTTGTGTGTTTTCTAAAACCTGCAAAATTATTTTGTATTTTCCCAAGGAGGGAGAAAGGAGGGGATGGGGGGAGGAGGAGAGGTGTTTGGTGACTTTGCCTTTTGGTTCAGTGATTTTTCTGGGGACAAATTCAGAGAAATACTGCTTACAATCCTAGTTGCATGGGGAATGAAGAAGCCAGGCCCTGGAAGTGGTTTTGTCCTGTCCTTGGCCTGGTTCCAACAACCAATGGATAATCCAAGTCCACTTCAGGACCAAGATGCCTTGAAGACTACTGATCCACTGGACAGGCAGACCTAACCACAGCCAAAAAAGGCAAAAAAGGCAATGCCGAGGGCAGCATTGGAAATCTACACCAGGCAGAGATTTTTTTTATATTTTTTATTGTAAAATTACTGCACAAAGGGTTTACAGTTACATGAGTAGGGTAATGAGTTCATTTCCTATCGAGCATTGTTACCTCCTCCTTTGTTTTTCCCCTAGCCCTTCCCTCCCCACCTCCCCAACACCTCCCTCCTTGACCCCTGCCCGACACTGTAAATTCATTTTTGACACAGTGTCCTCTACATCTCATCATCACAATGGGTCAACCTGCATCCCCATTTAAGCATTCTGCTATATCCCTTACACTCCCCAAATTACAAAAATGTATATACAAAATGCAGAACACTTGATCAAATACAGTGAAAACAGGGATTATACCATGGGGGGGGATGGACCTACAAAAGAATCACATAGTACATTATATTAAAAACAAAAGCAAGAAAGAAAAAACCACTATGTCTCTGACTTGGGGTACATTTCGCTTAACATCATTTTATATGGTCATATGTACATAGCCTTTGATCTTCTCTGCTTGTCCTAGACATGTACTAGTCCTTGCAAACAAGGGAAACCATGGACCTATGTTTCTTTGGGCCTGGCTTACTTCACTTAATTTAATTTTTACCAAATCTTTCCATTTCCTAACAAATGGGGTAATGGCATTCTTTCTAATGGAGGCATAGAATTCCATTGTGTGTGTATATCTATATCTATATACATATATATAGATATATATCACATTTTCTTGATCCATTCATCTACTGAGGAGCATCAGAGTTGATTCCATATCATAGCTATGGTGACTAATTCTGCAATAAACATGGTTGCGCTGGCAGCTTTGGTATGACCTTGTTTGTGATCATTTGGGTAAATGCTCTAAAGTAAGATTGCTGGATCATAGGGGAGCTCTACACGGATTCTTTTGAACAACTTCCATACTGCTTTCCAAAGTGGTTAAACAAATTTACAATCCCACCAACAATGCAGTAGGGTTCCCTTTTAACCACATCTCCTCCAACATCTGTTGTTATTACATTTCTTGATTATTGCCATTCTAACTAGAGTGAGGTGCCATCTCAATGTTGTCTTGATTTGCATTTCTTTTATGGCCAGAAAAGTTGAGCATTTCTTTATGTGTCTAATGGCCATTTTTATTTCCTCTTCAGAGAAGTCTCTCTTTAAGTCTTTAGCCCACTTAGTTATTGAGCAGTTGTTTGTTTGAAGATTTATTGTTGGGGGATTTTTTTTTGAGTCCTAAGTATATTTTAGATATAAGACCTTGTGTCGAGAAGATCTTCTCCCAGTATGTGTGCTTTCTATTAATCTTGCTAGCTATGACCTTTGCCTTGCAGAAGATCTGATGTTTAATGCAATCCCATTTGTCCAAACTTCCTTTGATTTCTTTTGTTTCTGGCTCTCTATTAAGAAAATTTCTGTCTGTGCTAAAAAAAAAACCCTAGATTTATTCCTATTCCTTCATGTAATGTTTTCTTGGTGTCTTCTTTTATTTTGAGGTCTTTGATCCATTCAGAGTTGATTCTCATGCAGGGTGACATACAGAATCTAGCTTTAGTTTTCTACAGGTGTTTAACCAATTTTTCCCACACCATTTACTCAAAAGGCTGTCTGTCTTCCATTCTGTTTTTTTAGCTCCCTTGTGAAAGAGTAAGTGGCTATAGGTCAGTGGATTCATTTCTGAGTCTTCAGTCTTATTCCACTGGTCCTCAGGTCCATTCTTGTGTCAGTACCAAGCTGTTCTTTTACTATGGCTTTTTAGTAGAGTTTGAAATTTGGAACTGATATTGTTCCAGTACTGTTCTTTCTGTTAAGGATTGACAAACCTGCAGCCAGTATTATACTTAATGGTGAAAAGTTACAGCCATTTCTTATAAATACAGGAGTGAGATTAAAAATGTCTACTCTCTCCACTCCTCTTCAACTTAGTATTAGAATGCTAGGTGGGGCAGTAAGACAAGATGCAAACTGAAAGGGGATCCAAATAGAGAAAGATGAAGTAAAACTCTCCCTCTTTGCAGATGACATGATCTTGTATTTAAAGAACTCCATGACTCCACTCCCAAGTTACTTGAGCTGATCAGAAATTTTGGCAAACTAGCAGAATATAAAATTAACCCTCGGAAACCAATGACTTTCCTGTATTCCAATAACAATAAGAGTGTGTCTGAAATTAGGAAAGCAACCCCTTTTTAATAGCCGCACAAAAAAAATAAAATACCTACGAGTTAACTTAAGAGGTGAAGGACGTCTGTGATGGAAACTTTAAAAACCTTAAAAAGAAAAAGAAAGTAGAACTAAGGAAGTGGGAAACCTCCCATGCTCATGAATTGGGAGGATTAACATCATGAAAATGGCAATACTGCCAAAAGCTATATCCAAATTCAATGTGATACCTATCAATATCCCAATCTTACTCTTAAATGAAATAGAAGAAGCAATCCAAAAATTATTATGGAAGAATAAAAGACCCCGAATAGCACAGAGGGTTTTTTGTGATTCTTATTTTGTATTACCATTTTGATTCTACAAAGTCATCTATGGATTTTAACTTCCTTCCCTCCCTTTGGATAAAGCTCAAAATAACCCTGCCTCTAGCTCCCAAAACACTTATATCTTAGATCTGAAAAATTGTTCCTAGATAGTGAATTACTTAATTGTATTTTGAACGTATAAAACATGCATATAAAAATAGCACATTTTGATCTCATGATAAAAGAGCCTTTTCCCCTCTCAAATTTATTTCCTGAAAGGCAGTTTTAGAGAGAATCTGTTTTCAGTTTTAGATGAAAGGCTTATAGGAAACTGTGTTCATATTCTGGCTCCTCTTCCTGCACCTCAAAACCTAAAACACAAATTTTACAACCCATTTACAAGAAACAACACAAAAACCAAACACTGAGAATGCTCAGATGCAGAACGTTTTACAAAACCTAGAATATAACTTTGCTGTCTGAGGGAGAGGCTCTCTGAATAAATTAACAAACAAACCCAAAAGAGCAGCCAGGAGTATCAGACGTGAGTTTCCTGGCTACTACTCCATCGACCAGGAGCATGGAAGGGCTTCCTGAGCCTGCTGGAGAGTGCGTGGAGAAAAGTTTCCTTGCCAGCCTGAATACAAAAGTTGGCATCACCCCTCCTGGGCCTGTCTTTCTTGTCTTCTCCCCACAGTGGAGCAGAATTGTCCCCTGCTTCATGAAGGATAAATACTGTACAAGCTGGTCCACAGAGTGCCTTCTATTCAGTCTGCACTCCTTCCTAGGTGGGCGGTCTCTGCCCCACGGTGTGTGTGTGCTCCCAGGGGCTGATCCTCAGAGCCCAGGCCCACGGGGCAGGCAGGTGCTAGATGTGAGTCAGTGGCACTGTGTCATTCACACAGAAGCTACTGGGTTGCTGCCCTAGCCCAACAGGAGGTGTACCCTGATCTTCTCCCACAGTCCCAGGCGAGGTGCCCACAAGGGCCCCATTTGTACAGACTGCCACTAGGATCCTACTTCACCAGAGGGATCAGCATGCCAGATGAAGTAGCTGCCACCTGAATTACTACTTATTTTATGGAGCAGTTTTAAACAAAGTGATACATATTACTGTATGATATATAATGCTATATCCTTGAGTCTATAGTCCAAAATCATTGAACTTGATACTAACAAAAATGGATTTTATTGTTTGTATTTATAAGGCTATAATGGCAAACTGAAATAAAAGTACAACAAAATCTTATCCAAAACACATGATTAAATATCAGAATTTGAAAAAAAATTGTATGTAAGTAGTGCAAACGAAGTTATACTAGAATAGTAAAACACACACAAAATATTTATTAGTTACATTCAAAAGTAAAATAAGTAATTACAGAAAGAATTACTACTAGAGGGCTGGGAAAGTGGCTCAGCGGTAGAGTGCATGCCTTGCAAGCATGAGGACTTGGGTTCGATTCCTCAGCACCACATAAACAGAAAAAGCCGGAAGTGGCGCTGTGGCTCCAGTGGTAGAGCGCTAGACTTGAGCTGAAGAGCTGAGGGACAGCGCCCAGACCCAGAGTTCAGGCCCCATGACCGGCAAAAAAAAAAAAAAAAAAAAAAAAGAATTACTACTAGATAAAAAATATTACAATAGTTTAACAGGTTGAAATGATATAGGTTAAATATTTGGTTTTTATAAAAGTTATTTAAATCTCCCAGTTCTGTTTATCTCAGTGAAGGAAAATGTTAGAACGTAGAAATTATATGTGGCACCTCTTGCTTCCAGTACCACAAAGGGGAGTGGCACTTCCTAATGGGAGTCCTGGGATGACACCCACACCCAGCGCATGTAGACCCATCAGAGGTCCCTGTGGTGACCCTGAGGGGGCCCAGGACATCACATTGCTGCTGCAGCAGGTGCAGTACTTGTTGTGGTGGGCTGCGGCCAACAAGGCTCCATCAGTGACCAGATCAAGCAAACCAGCCTCAGGGGCCAAAGCCAGGATGGAAGGCAAGGCAGACCCCAAGTCCTGCCTTCCATCTGTGTGGACTACACAGCCAAGGCTAGACCCATTTCCCTGCTTTGGAGCACAACAAGGGTAGGGAGTGAGCCTCCAAACGGAGCATCCCCGGAATGTCACCCAGATCTGGGCCCATGCAGACCAAAAGGACAAAGGAGGAGGCTACACAGCAAAGCCAAAGGACTTCAGGCCCCTGGTGCTGCAGCTGGTGCATTGAAAGTCCAGACTCCTCTGGCACTGATGGGCATATGCAGGGATGAGCCCATACCCGAGTTCACAGGGACCAGAAAATGGAAGTCTGTGGGGATGCTAAAGGGGCTCCAGGGTGCTGAGCTGTGCAGCTGTCACAAGCCTTCTGGCAGAGGGGCCAGCACAAACTCCAGTCTCCAGACCACCTTAAAGACTGATGAGGTGAGAGCAGGGGTTATACCGTGGAGGAGCGACATACAAAGCAACAAAGAAATCATCTTATAAATATGTTAGAAATAATCGAGTGAAAGAAAAACATTTGAATACCCCCTGCTCTCTCTGTATTTGCTGTTGGTATAATTTGTGGAGGGGAAGGGCAAAAACAAATAGTTTAAATAGGGATACAGGTGGACTCATTGCAACAAGGAGATGTACAAGTCGTTATGTCGAAAAATAAACTTTACAACTTTGGTGGTGGGGGGAGGAGGATGGGAAAGGGCTTGATAAGAAATGTACTCATTGGGGCTGGGAAGGTGGCCCAGTGGTAGAGTGCTTGCCTTGCATGCATGAGGCCCTGGGTTCGATTCCTCAGCACCACATAAGCAAAAAGCCGGAAGTGGCACTGTGGCTCAAGTGGTAGAGCGCTAGCCTTGAGCTGAAGAACTGAGGAACAGCGCCCAAGCCCAGAGTTCAGGCCTCACAACCGGACCCCCCCAAAAAAAAGAAATGTACTCATTGCCCTTGTAATTGTAACCCCTCTGTATGGTGTTTTCACAATAAATAAATGACTGATAAATGACTGGGCTGCCTGGCCTCAAAGGGGTGGACTGCCCGCCCAGCCTTCCTTCTCCCGTGGACTGTACAGTGTACAAACATGGTGTCCCCACACCCCACACCCATGAGGGCAGGCAGTGACCTCAGAACGGTGTCTCCCTGGGATGGCACTCTCACCTAAGACCACTGCAGACCAGTACCAGCACAGCTGGAGGAAGAGAAGGCAGCAGTGGATTCAACTCCAGCCCCATGGCTGCCAGATCCTGAGTGAAATGGAGCAACTGAGACTGGGAAGGGAGGTGGGAAGGATGGGCGGGGCTCATCTGGCAATGCTGGGGAGCATGCACACACATCCCCTCACTGTACATCCACCAGAAGGAAGGGGACCCCACTTCTCAACGGGTGACCTGAGGAGGCACCCACACCCACAGGGACTACAGAAATTGAGGTTCATGTGGTGACTTCGAATGGGTTCCAGGGTACAGCCTTGCTGCTGCACTGAACAACTAGCAAAAAGAAAAAGAAAAAGAAAAACATCCACTAAAACTTCTCATCCATGATAATGTATTATACTTTAAAAACAGTTTTAATTCCCTCTTGTCGTATATTTTTGCATGGAGCCCTCTGAATTAACCAAAAATCTCCACGATTTCCTCATGCACAGTAATACTAATAAATATAGCTTCTATTCTTTTTTTAATTAAGGGAGGTTGCATATAGTTCCTTCCCATGTTTAATTCATGAAAAAGAAATCCTGAATATATCTGTCAACACCAAACAGGATTTCTTCTGAACTCCTCACTGAAGAAAGAAAATAAAATGACCGAACAACAGGTATCACCCATATTGTCACCGTGCTAGCTTTCTCACTGATTAAAAATAATCCTGCCATGCACATGCAGATCACTTATGCAAAATTTTTTCCAACAATTCTTGTTGTTATATTACATTTATCTTTCTCCTTCTGTCTCCTCTCCTGCTTCTTTTCCCCAGGGTCCTGTTTCCCTCTTACATCCCTTTTCCCTTCAACTTTCTCCCTGTCCCCTCCTCTTCTTCCTCCTGCTATGCCTTTCCTCCTCTCTTACACCTTTCTCCTCCTTTCCTTTCCTCTTTCTCCTACACTTTCACTTTCTTCTACCTCTTCTTTATGGTCCTGGGAGTTGGACTCAGTGCCTTGTGCTCACTATGCAGATGCTCTGCTGCTCACTACAGGCCTCCAGTCTAGACTTCATCTCAATGACCATCTATTTCTGATTTGTTTTTAAATAGCAAAACTAACAAAGACTTTTGATTCAGGATTTAATTCATTGTACATATCCTGTGCCATAAATATGTGCTACTTCATACATTGTGGCTAATAGGTTTTGATTATGTCTTGGGGTTCAGATAAACTCATCAGAAACAATGTGTTTGAAGGCAATCTAATGTGATCCTGTGTTACTCCCAAATTAATGAACTGGTTACTTTGTATCTTGCACAAGTACTTCTATATTGTTCCCAGATTAATGAACTGTCACTTTGTGGTAACACCCACAGTAACACTAATCCAAGGATTGCTGGGGATCATAAGATTAAGTCCAGACAGGAAAATCCATGTGATATGTATCTCAAATTAACTGCTAAAAAGCCAGAAGAAGACTTGTGGCTAAGTGGTTTAGTGCCATCCTTGCACTGAATAAGATGATGACAGAACCCAGGCCTGAGTTGAAGACCTGTGGTGGGTGCACGCACACTCGCACATGCACGCATGCACACGCGCACACGCGCACACACGCGCACATACACACACACACACACACACACACACACACACACACACACACACACACACACACACACACACACACACACACAGTTTCCCAACTAGAGCAAGTAGAATATCTGTTTTTCTGGTAAGATGTCTGAGCTTCTGTCCCATGTGTTTGTATATTTTTGAAAGCTGTATCTTCAACTTACCTAATTTTAATAAATGACACCTTGTTCACTATTATTTACGTTTGAAAATATTTTAAGACACATTTTCATGTAGAAAATTGAGTTTGTTCCCCAAATTGTGATTGTCTTGGTTTGTAAGAATGAAAGAATTGTGCCTTTAATTCATTAGTTCATAAATTAGAAAAGTAACCACAACTCTAGAACCAATTGCCTTTGAATTCTAAAAGCCACACAAATATATTAGTTTTTATTTATCCTATCTTTGATTCAACTCATCTTTCTCAAAATAGTTTTTAGTTTTACTTAAATATCCTGCCATTTTTCTAACCCGAACCCTAACTGGAACATTCAGGCTAACCCTCACACTAATCATACCCTAATCCTTCTATTATGAACAGTTTCCTATTTCACATTCATCCTAATTGTAACTTGACTTGTTTTTCAAAAATTTACTTTCAATTAGACCCTAAATTTTCCATTTCCCTAATGCTAACATTAAGCCCATCTAGAACGGAAACCTAACTTTCACCCTAATGATAGTCCAATTCTAATGTTTAAGAAAAATATTCTAGTTTTTATTCATTCTAGTGAATGCTCCAGTTTGCACTATGGAAATGAATTTCAATTTGCCCTAATTCCCACAAATTTCCTGACTCTACATCTGAAGTTATATTGTTCCCTAACATGAACCATTATGTGTCCTCAAATTCTCACATCAGGAAAAATATGGTAGTTTACCTTGATCTTACCTTTTCATGAACCACTGTACCCTAAAACAGTTTCAGATTTACTCATCATCTAGTCCATTACTTAACGCTAACTCTCAACTGAAACCTGGCTGGAAAACTCTCATTAATCATTACAAGAATGATCACTGAGAAATAAATATAATGATAATGCTCTAGTTACTATTCAATCTCACATTTTTTGCGTCCACTTTTTAGTGAAAACTCAATTTCATACTAAAAATATTCCTATTCATAACACTAATCATAATCAGAAGAAAATACTGACCCTAATCTTAATATAAATTATATGTCAACACTAACACAAGTAAACTAATTTTCACTCATCCTGACTTGATTCAAATAAGGCTTCCAAACATAGGTTACAATTTTTTCCCAATACCTTAGTCATTTTCTAACCCTAAACTTAACTTAACTGGAACATTGAGTATAACCATAAGCTGATTGTAAGTAGATTCTAATATAGCAATACTCTAGTTCACATTCATTCTAACTCTTACCAGGCTTATTCTAAAATTTACCTTCAATTTGAGCCTCATTTTTTTCTCCTTCACTCTAACCCTAGTCATGGCTGTAATCCTAACCATAAACTTGACCCTAATGGTATCCCAATTATATAATTTATGAAAATCCCTCATTTTGTGTCATCCTAACTGAAATTGACTTGTAATTCTTGAAATAAATTGCAGGTTTTCCTAAACCCTACAGATTTTTTCACTCTTAACTCTGAATCTATCTTGTTCTATAACAGGAATCATAATACCCATTTGATCTCAAATCCTGATATTATGAAATAAAATGTATTTCCATTATTGTAACATTTCCTGAATTCATAGAACCTAAAATAAGTTCAGATTTATTTAACATTTAACCCATTCCTTTTTTTTTCTTTTTGTTGGTCGTGGGGCTTGATTTCTGGGCCTGGGCATGATCCCTGAGCTCTAGGCATGGGCACGATCCCTGAGTTCTTTAGCTCAAGGTGTGCACTTTACCACTTGAGCCACAGCACAACTTTCAGGTTTTCTGGTGGTTAATTGGAGATAAGAGTCTCACAGACGCTCCTGCCAGGACTGGCTTTGAACTGCAATCCTCAGAAATCACCTTCCAGGAATGGGAGTCCAGGGAAACCATAACCAATCAACTAAGTGACTTGAGAATAAACACTGAACACAAATTAAGGAAGTAAAGAAGTTCATACAAGATCTATAACAAACCCCCAACAAAGCCAAACAATTAGAAGGAAAAGAAATGAAAAACAAAGTAGAAAGTCTTGATAGTAGGTTAGACCATGCAGAAGATCGAATCCCAGGGATTGAAGACAGCCTAGATATTATAGAGAAAGAACATTCAACCATCCAAGACAAATCCAAGAAATATGGTAGATCTATTCAACATTTTGAAGACACCATCAGAAGGCGTAATCTGAGGATAATAGTTGTAGAGGAGCACCTAGAGACAGAAGTTAATGGTCTAGGAAATTTGTTTAATAGGATCTTAGCAGAGAACTTCCCAAACATGCAAAAAGATAGGCCTATTCAGACACAAGAAGCTTTTAGTACTCCAAATAGACCAGACCAAAACAGGACATCCCACCATCATGTTGTATTCTGCACAGGATGAATTCAGACCAAGGTAAAGATCCTTAAAGTTGTCAAGGAGAAAAGATCAATCACGTATAAAGGGAAACTAATTAGAATCACCTCAGATTTCTCAGCAGAGACAATCAAAGCAAGAAGAGCCTGGAATGATGTATGCCATGCCCTAAGGACAAACAACTATCAAGCAAGAATACTGTATCCAGCTAAACTCTCCTTCATAACCTCAGGTCAAATAAAAACCTTCCATAGCAAAGAAAAATTGAAACAATACATCTCCACCAAACCAGCCCTATAAAAGATTTTTAAACATGTCCTATACATAGAAGACCACAATAAAGGCCAAGAAACCTCAACCAAACTGAAAATCCAAGAACCATAGGAAGAACCTAGTTGCCACAGCCCCCAAGAAGGTGGATAAAATGGCAGGAACTCCCAAATACCTCTCAGTCCTATCTCTCAACATTAACAGACTTAAGTCTCCAATTAAGTAACATAGACTGTCTAGTTGGATTAAAAAGCAAGATCCTTATATCTGCTGCCTTCAGAAGTCACACCTTGCCCTTAAAAACAAACACATTTTCAATGTGAAAGGCTGGAACAAAATCTACCAAGCAAACGGCCCTCATAAACAGGCAGGAGTTGCAATACTAATATCAGATAAAATAGACTTCAAATTAAAATTAGTGAGAAGAGATAAAGAAGGTCGCTACATACTAATTAAGGGATTGCTCCTTCAGGAGGATATTACAATTATAAATCTCCATACACCAAACAACAGAGCACACAAATTTATCCAAGAAACACTACTTTAACTCAAATCCCACATAGATCCAAAGACATTAATTGTTGGGGACTTTAACACACCACTCATTCCACTAGATAGATCAACTCGGCAAAAACTCAATAGAGAAACCGCAGATCTGAACAACTGCATAGATCAACCAGATTTAACAGACATCTACTGAATATTTCACCCAGCAGCATCAGAATACACCTGGTTTACATGGGACTCAGTGTCAGGTTAGCCTAGACCACTTGGCTAACTTCCCCATGTACCATGCATTTTGTATGCAGTGTGATGTCAGTGTACCACATTTTCAGGGTGTGAAAAGTCTGACATTCTTAATGCATATTTGTAATGTAGTGCAGCAGAAACTAGGAAAATATTGCTTGGCATTCTGTTTTGGTTTGAGAATAAGACTTACAAAGCTAAGCATTGTGGTGCATGCCTATAATCTCAACACTCAAGAAACTGAAACAAGAAGATCACATGGAATATACAGAGACTCTGTGTTCAAACAAAAGGAGGGTAGACAATAATGGAAAGGGTAACACTGATCAACATGCATTGTCCACATGAAATAAAATGAAAATCTCTTTAAAACTATTTAAAGAGATAGTATTTATTATTTATTTTACAATTATTATTTATTTTATTATTTGCTTATTTGTTACAAATAAACTGCTGATAGCTCACACTTGCAATCCAAGATAGTCAGGAAGCTGAGACATGATGATCCCAGTTGACTTTTGGGGGATGGTAACTTGAGGTAAGACTCTCATGGACTTTCTGGCCCAGGTGGTTTGAATCTTGACACTCAGATCTCAGACTTCTAAGTAATTAAGGTTACAGGGATGAACATCCAGCTCCAGGCTTCCAAGTGACTATTATCTCCAAATAACCACAAAAATGCCAAATGTGGCTCAAGTGATTGAACTCCAGCCTTCAGCGAAAAAAATCTCAAGGGACAGTACCCAGGCCTCAAGTTCAATTCCCATGAACAACAACAACAAAAACAAAGAATCATCAATAGAATATGTAATCACTGTTGTTGTTGGTACCCTGTGCTTACATGGTAAATATCAGTAATTGTTCAATGATCTCTTTGTGCATCAAACTATTAAAATCATCTTTGCCATACATCCTGACTCCACATGAGGCAAAAACATCTAACAAAGATGAAATAAAGATCCTGTGATCATTACTCAGACCAGTTCTCCCCACATTCTGGTGGCTGTTGGTGACTGTGGGAAGAGGCTTTTTTTCTGAACAGACAATGTCCACAGATGCACAGTGAGGTCCCTCAAAAGCTAGCAGAAGGGATGCACCTATGCCCATCCTCAGTCACTGTAAACATGGTGGGACTCATTTTCTGAGAAACTTTCACACTACTGCTGTGTGTAGAATACAGTCGTCAAACTGGAAATGAGTTAATATTGATACTAGAGCTAACTCTCAGCATCTATTATTGCATCCCAGAAGGAGGTGATGCACAGAGATATGTGCATGTGTGTGTAAGTACACACCTTGTGTGAACAGCAGTATTGGGATTTAAACTAAAAGTCTCACACTCTCACTCAGCTTTTTCACTCAAGTATAGCACTTGGCGCTATACTTCTTAAGCCAAAGTTTCACTGAGTTTTTTTGTTAGTTAACTGGAAATATGAGTCTCAGGACTTTTCTGTCCAGATTTTTCTGCAAACCCTAGATCTGAGCCTTTTGAGTATCTAGAATTATAGGTGTGAGACACTTGTTGCCAGCTCCAACTACTATCCAAGGAGACACATGGCTTTATTGATACAGCTGGTTGGCCTTGGTTTATGATTAGTGGAGATTGGAGTTGGAACTCCAGCCTTTCCTAGGGCCTGAATAGGTAATTCTAGGCATCTTGTCACCATGCATCAGACAGAATTGCCTTTAGCCTACTTGTCACAGAATTGAGAGGAAACTGCCAAGTCTCCTGGAATTCAGGGCCATTGCAAGGGATATCTGTTGGTTCTGAGTAACCAGGGCTGCCATTTCCATAGCCTTTCAGTCCTCCAGATTTGCCTGCTAGATCACTGTGCTTCCTATGCTTCCAGCACCTTTCACTCACAAGGACTAGGGCAGGCCCAGGACTCTGCTTTGAGGTGCCATGTTTGTTTATTGGGCGAAGAATATGAATGTAAGAATCAGCAAACTCACTCAATCCAGGGCATAGAAAGCTGTTCACAGGCTTTCAGGATTTCAGCTTGACCATTCTGGGGTTGACTCCCACTGCCCCTACCTTGAAGCATCCTCTTCAGAACCTAGATCAAGAGGGTCCATAAGGGGCCTGCATTGCATCTCAACACTGCCTAGCTGCTTTCCTGCTAAGCTGCTCCTCCTGCACTCCTCCTGCTATGTGTGATGAAGGGGGCCAGAAAATCTATACCAAAATAATCCTGCTATAGCATGTGGGGTCAAAGTTCATAGGGCATAGAAACATTTTCCTGGGTTTTCATACTCAGGAAAATGAATGATTATTCTCTTTTTTGATTGGTTTTGTTTTTCATTATTTCTGGATGCTGTATATGTAAACACAGACTGGTTCAAATGTGCTCTTTGAACAATGTCTTAATTTGATAAGCAGACATCTCACAATAAGTCAAATACCCAATAGCCCCATTTGTCAAAGGTCTTCTCTTCTCCAACACCTTCAGGAAGATGCAAGAAAGAAAAGAAAATATTTTTGTAACCCTTCTCTTTGATCCATGGGTGAACACAAAGTGTGGATCCAAAGTGTGGATCAAAGTGTGGTAAAGCAACAGTCTTGACCAAAAAAGCTCAGGGATAGCACCTAGACCCTGAGTTCAAGCCCTTGGAACAAAACAAAAGCACAAGAAAACAATCCACAATATGTATGGGATATATGGATATACCTGTATTATACCATAACTATGCTGTAAAAATAAACCTATTAGAAAATTTAAATTTGTTTTCTTTTGTAGCTCAGTACCCAAAGCTCAGGCCTATAATATTACTTACTCAAGAGACACTTCTCATCAACTCACCAGGAAAAAGCTGGGAGTGAAAGTGTTGCTCAAGGGGCAGAGTGCCCGCCACAAAACTAAAAGATAAAACAAAAAGCTTGAGCTCTGTATTTAAACAGAATACTGGACCAAAATATTTCTTTTGTGTCCCTGTCTAGCTTCTATCTTTCTAGAGTGAACTGAATCAATACTGTTCCATTTTTACCAGAGAAAAAATTGGATCTGAAAATGGTGCTGGGAAAACTAGATATTCACCTTCAGAAGATTGAAACTCAGTTGCTATCTCTTACACCATACCACCTACACACACACACACACACACACACACACACACACACACACACACACACACACACACACACACACACACACACACATTAATTCAATTTAATCAAAAGATCAGTGCTAGAGAACCTGCTATTGATTACATGTAACACTCAGATTAGCCCCTTCCAAGTCAAATCTCTGGGGCTAGGGAGTGAACTCCAGGCCAGACACACACTAGGCAATGCTCTAACATTTGAACTGTGCCTCTATCCCTTTTTTATTTAATATTTTTGAGAGGGTCTTACTACCTTGCTTCAAAGTGCCACTGAATGTATATCCTTGCACTGTTCCCCAAAAGCCCAAATTACAGCCTCTGCCAACATTTCCAGTTTTTCTCATTTTTCTTCCTATCTTCCACACACATAATCTCACTTCAGAAGATACTTTTCTCAGGTATTTGTTCTGATGAAAAACTGACTACTTGCCTGGTGCTAGTGGCTCACGCCTGTAATTCTAGCTACTCAGGAGGCTGAGATCTAAGGATCACAGTTCAAAGCCAGCCCAGCAGAAAAGTCAGTGAGACACGTATCTCAAATTAACCACTAGAATACCGGAAGTGGTGCTATGGCTCAAGCAGTAGAATGTTCGTCTTGAGCTGAAGAGCACAGGGATAGTGCCCAAGTCCAGAGTTCAAGCCCCACGACTTACGAAAAACAAACAAAAAACCTGACTACATGCAACCCAATTAATATGCAGCAATCCCTTGTATTTGATGCACTGACATTTTATAATCTAAAAAGAAAACAAAAAAAATCCACTTAAAGTTCTATGAGGGCAGAGTGAGAAAGGTGAGGGGCCCTGGGATTAGACATGTGGGACTCCTGACCTAAGTGGCAGAGTAAGCACCTTTCCCACATCAGGACCTTCATGACACCAAATCTGCACCTTTGTCCTCTGTCAGTGTCCACAATGACTACCCCACTCATATCTGCCACCATTTTCAACTTGAGAGAAGCTTTATGCAAGTTTTGGTTGCCAAGATGCTCAATGACAGAGCTCCCAGAGAAGGGGCTGCTTGCTGGACAGGAAGGCAGTGGTCTCTCCTGCTGCTGAGGTGTTTCCCTTGGAGGCACTTGGCCTACACCCTGCCCAGCACCAAGTTCCACCAGAGCTAGGTCATCAGCAACCTGAAGGGTGAGCCAGTCCCAGTCTTGTACTCTAGGGACAGCAGCTTCAGAGACTGCTCTTTCTCACAGGTGCTGAGCAGCTGCTGCCCAATCAGAAGCAGACCAAAAGGGGCAGGTCAATTCCAGTCGCTATAAGAACTAGCTATTCCTCCAATTTGAAGAAAACACCTATAAATATAGAGACAAGTGTCACTTCATGCACAGCATCCACAAGCTCCACAGCCTAGCCTGCCATCCCAAGTGCAAGATCTAGTACCTTCCATGTCACCAACCTTTGCCTCTATGAGCCCTGCTGCCACTTCATCCACAAAGCCAAGGAACACAGAGCCCTGGCCAGGACCTTTCTGCAGACCTTCCCTATCTCCAGCATAGCTTTAGCTTTGCTGGATTTTCCAGTGCCAATGAGACTGCTGCCACCACGAGGCTGCTAGATAGCCCCACGTCGATCATCCCAACACCCATCCTGATTGCCGATGACCTCCTGGGTTCACCCAACCTTCCTGATGGCACCAATAACCCCTTCACCTTCTAGAGTCAGGTATTTGTTCTTTACCTCTTTCATGGGGCTGCCTTTCATGTCTACCCCACCACCTTCCTATTCTGATCCATGTCTGAGTTCTCTCACATGTTTGATTCTCATGCCACCCCTCAGAATTCTCTCTTGGGTCAAGGCTACCTGTGCAGTACAGCAGGAGCCATGCTGGGTCAGATTCACCCATCTTGGACAATTCAGGAGACCTGCCCATTTTCAGCAAACTTTCCATCTCATATGACTAAAGCACCAGGGTAAGGAGGGACACCCCCAATCCATTCCTTCTACTCCCCTTCCTCCTGCACCACATCCTAGATCCAATTAATCACCAAAAAACCTGGAAGTGACCTGTATTTCAAGTGGTACAGTACTAGCTTCATGCTAAATGAAGCTCAAGGATAGCTCCTATCCTGAATTCAAGCACCAAGACCACCACAGAACATCAACAATAAAAAGATGAGTGATTTGGAAATGGAAAAAGGCCTTTAAATTCAAGTAGATCCACTGAAATGGAAAAAATAACCCTGTCCTATGACTAAAGGACTCAATATTGTACTTTATTTTACTTTTTATCAGTTGTGGAGCTTTAGTCATGGCCTGGGCAACGTCCCAGAACTTTTTTGCTCAAGACTAGCACTCTACTTCTTTAAGCAACAGCTACATATCTGGTTTTGGGGGTGGTTAATTAGAGTAAGAATATCACAGACTTTCTTGCTCAGGCTGGCTTTGAATTGTGATCCTCAGATCTCAGCCTCCTAGAAGCTAGGATAACAAATGTGAGTCATCAGTGCCCAGCTAGGACTTAATATTTCTAAAAGAGGGCTGGGAAGTTGGCTCAGTGGTAGAGCGCTTGCATTGCATGCCTGAGGCCCTGGGTTCAATTCCTCAGCACCACATAAGCAAAAAGAAAAAAGCCAGAAGTGGCGCTATGGCTCAAGTGGTAGAGCGCTAGCCTTGAGCTGAAGAGCTGAGGGACAGTGCCCAGGCCCAGAGTTCAGGCCCCACAACTGGACCCAAAAAGATAAAATATTTCTAAAAGAGCAGTACTTTTCAAATTGCCTTTGCATTCAAAATACCCCTTACAAGATTGTGACCTGGGTTTAAATTAATTGCAAATTCATTCTAAAATGTGTAAGAGACTATAAGAAATCCTAAACAAACTAATTGGATACTGCAAAAACAAGAGGAAGTTAAGTAGGGGAGGATGACTCACATCTGTGATTTTCGCTACACAGAAAGAAGAGATCTGAGGACGGTAATTCAAAACCCACCTGAGGAAGAAAAACCTTTCCAAAAATTATTTCCAAAAAAACAACAACAAATATCCCAAATTGGAGCTATGGACAAGAGAAAAAACTGTTCAAGGACAGTATTAACATGTACTTTTCCTTTTTCCTGTATATGTTTTTCTTTAGTTTAAAATTGCCATTGCCCAAATTTTGTTTCTCTGATATATTTATCTTTCATGCCACCTTGGAATTTGAACTCAGGACCTTGCTCTCTTGCTTATTTTTTGTTCAACACTTGTACATAGAACTTTAGCTACACCTCTAGTTCCTGACTTTTACTGATTCATTGAATAAGGGTCTTTAAGATTTGTCTGCAGGTGCTGCTTTGAACCTCCATCTTTAGAATATGCCACTTTAGAAGCTACAATTAGTGAGATGGTCCATGACACCTGGCAAGTCATTTTCCATTTATGCAAGTCTTCTTTCTCCTATTTATGATGTATTTTATGTCAGTGTTCATATTTCTTATGTATCTTTTTTCCAAATTTTTTATTGTGATTGATTACATAATTTCATAAATTTCAAAGTATTTTGGGATAGTGATGCTTAGTTAAAGTCACAAACACATTCTAACACTCATGGGACAAATTGCCTATCATGGTCCATGAAGTTTATGATTTCTATGGGCTTTGACTATACAGTTATTTCTTCCATATTGAGTGATATTGCATAGTGTCAGCTGTTTTCTCTTTCCCACTCATTTCCTCCCTCCCATCGCTGCCTTTAAGTTGCTTGGTTTGTTTTGATCAATGTCCGGTGCAGCCGATGGGTCCCACTGTTGTATGTTTTCCCGTTTCCCTCTAGTTCTGTGTCCTCCTCCTAGTTTCCCTCCGATGTGCACATATATACCATATGTGGTCAGCGGCATGGGGTCATTTAGTAATCATTGGACTAGATGAGTGGGGGTCTTTTGTTTCTCGAGTCTTGTTTACTGTGTATGTTCTGGATTTAACATCCACTTATCAGGGAGACCATGTGCCATTTGTCTCTTTCCTCTTGGCTTACCTCACTCAACATGATTTCTTCTAGTTCTATCCATTTCCCTGTGAATGCCATTATTTTATTCTTTCTAATGGCAGCATAATATTCCATTGGATATAAATACAATTTTTTGATCCATTCATCTGTAGTGAGAGCATCTGGGTTTTTTCCATATCCTGGCTATTGTGAACAGTGCTGCAATAAACATGGAGGTGCATATGTCCTTGTATCCTGGTTCCTGTTGTTCAGGATAGATGCCTAAGAGTGGTTAGTGCATGGTGACAGGCTGGAGTCCACTTTTAGTTTTCTGCATGTGGCCGCCCAGTTTTCCCAGCACCAGTAGTTGAAGAGGCTGTGCTTCTTCCACTGTATGTGTTTGGCTCCTTTGTCATTTTCAGCTGATTATAGGCATGTAGTTTTGTTTCTGGATCTTCTATTCTATTCCCTTGGTCTTTGGGGGTCTGTTTCTTTTATGGGGGGGTCTGGTCATGGGGCCTGAACTCTGGGCCTGGGTGCTGTCCCTCAGCTCTTCAGCTCAAGGCTAGTGCTCTACCACTTGAGCCATAGCACCACTTCCGGCTTTTTTCTTTTTGCTTATGTGGTGCTGAGGAATCGAACTCAGGGTCTCAGGCATGCAAAGCAAGTGCTCTACCACTGAGCCACCTTCCCAGCCCCTCAGGGGTCTGTTTTTGTGCCAGTACCATGCTGTCTTTGTCATTATGGATCTATAATAGAGTTTGAAGTCAGGCATCGAGATCCCTCCCATGTTTTCTTTTTTGCCTAGAATTATTTTGGCTATTCTAGTTCTTTTGATGTCCATATGAATTTTTGGACTGTTTTCTTTCTGTATTTCAGCAATGTACATCATTGGGATTTTAATAGGAATTGCATTAAATTTGTATATTAATTTTGGCATTTTCACTACATTGTCTGCCTATCCAAGAACAGGGAAGGTCTTTCCACTTTCTGGTGTCCTCTATAATTTCTTTCTTTAAGTTTTTATAGTTTTAATTAAACAGTTCTTTTGCATCTTTGGTTAGGCTAATTCCTAAATATTTTATTTGGGGGGGGGGTATTGTGAATGAGGCCGTTTCCTTGATTTCCTTTCCTGCTTGTACATTGTTTGTGTACAGGAAGGCAACTGATTTTTGTGGGTTTATTTTGTATCCTGCTACTTTGCTGAATTAGTTTATAAGTTCTAAGAGCTTGAGGGTGAAGTTTTTGGGATCATGGAGGTATAGTATCCTGTCATCTGCCCAAAGAGATAATTTAACTTCTTCCTTCCCTATGCGGATCCCTTTAATGTCTTTTTCTTGCCTTATTGCTCTGGCTAAGGTTTCCAGAAGTATATTGAAGAAGAGTGGAGAAAGTGGGAATCCTTGCCTTGTTCCTGATTTTAGGAGAATTGGTTGTTTTCCCCATTAAGTATAATATTGGCTGTTGGTCTGTCGTATATGGCTTTTATTGTTTTAAGGAATGTTCCTTCTATTCCTATTTTTCCCAGAGCTTTTAACATGAATATTGTCTCATATCAAAAGCTTTTTTCTGCATCAATGGAGATACTCATGTGGCTCTTGACCTTGGGTCTGTTGATATGATGGATTACATTTATTAAATTATGTAGGTTAAACCATCCATGCATCTCTGAAATGAAGCCTACTTGGTCATGATGTATGTTTTTTTTATATGTTTCTGGATTCTGTTGGATAGAATTTTGTTAATGATCTTTGTCTGTGTTCATCAAGAAGATTGGTCTGTAGTTTTTTTGTTGTTGCTGTTGTTGGGTCTTTGCTTGGGTTGGGGATGAGTGTGATATTGGCATCGTAGAATGAGTTTTGGATAGCTCCCTCTTTTTCTATTTCATAGAAGAGGCTGGGGAGTATGGGTGTTAGTTCCTCATTAAACGTCTTACAGAATTCCGTAGTGAATGCATCTTGTCCTGGGCTTTTCCTTGTTCGAAAACTTCTGATTGCTTCCTTTATCTCATTGTAAGATATTGGCTTTTTTAATTGATTCGTTCTTTGCTCAGATTGGGTAACTTGTATTTCTCTAAAAATGCATCCATTTCTGATAGGTTTTCTTTCTTTCTTTCTTTCTTTCTTTCTTTCTTTCTTTAGAGAGTATGGATTCTGGATATAGTTCTTTAGAATTGCTTGGATGTCTTGGGTATTTGTTGTGATTTTTCCCGTGGCATCCCTGATCTTGTTAATTTGGGTTTCCTCTCTTAAGTAATCTTGCCAAAGGTCCATCAATTTTATGTATTTTTTTTAAAAAAACAGCTTTTTGTTTTATTAATTTTATTTATAATTTTCTTAATCTCTAGCTCATTAATTTCAGCTCTTAATTTGGTAATCTGGTTCCGTCTAGTAACTTTAGGTTCCACTTTTTTCATGTTTTTCTAGTAGTTTACAACATGGGATTATTTACTTAGTCCATCTCTATTTTCTTGATGTGGACACTGAGGGCAATAAATTTGCCCCCTCAGGAATGCTTTTGCTGTGTCCCACAGGTTTCTTGATGTGTATTCATTTTCATTGAATTGTGGGATCCTATGTATCTTGTTAAATATTTTCTCCCCAAACTAGGTTTTTGATGTTATTTAGGGTGAAATTTTCTTAGATGTTTGCATGAAGCACAATGGATGTGTAATGATACTTGAATTCACTGTTGGAAGAGAGTCCCATGTACCACTACATTTACTCTGGCATTTGTCCCAATTGACAGATTATGAGCTTGAGGATCAAGGAGGAACACCTTTCTAGGATGTCTGGTCTGCTATGTCTGCTATGTCCTAGAGCTAGAGGCATGGCATGGACTTTTGCCACTGCCTATGCATTTAATAGTTGCCTCTATATTCAATAGATTCCCTTGTACAGCTACAGGTATTTCAACCCACTCAGGACCCATGTGCCTGGGTCATCAGATTATAGGAAGAAAAAATCCACAGTATATAGGATTCAAGAATTGTACAACATAAATATTGACATTCTAATAGAGTTAGAAGAGTAAATAAAATAAACATTTTACATCAATCATGACAAAAAGTAAAATAGATATTTTCCCAGGGAGGGGAGAAGGAACCTATAACACTAGATCTTCCTATAAGTTGCCTATAAGCAGAAATGCTAGGTCAGGGTAGTCAAAGGGATCTACCACCTCATTACAGAAAGGCTTCTCTTCCTGAGTTGAGGGAGGGACATATTCAAATTTCTCCATTGGAGATTGGTTTTCCTGCAGCAGATACTCTGTGAGGACAGACTCCCTTTCCTCAACCGAATCAAGCTTTGAGACATCACTTATTGGTGCTTCTGAACACAGACTGGGGAAATTTTCCTCAAACCCCACAAGTGCTGGTTTATCCTTCTTGCCAAGACATGTCCTGATTTGACTCACTTGGAGCTGATCTAGGCAGACTGTGAAAGTCAAGTGAATAAATTCTGGATCTTCTTCCACTGGAGTACCTGCAGGTTCATCTGCGTCATGTGTAGGGTTCAGAACAAGTGGGACATCCACAGGACTCGAAATCTGCTTGGTCTTTTCTGCAAATGGCCTTATCTGCTCTACATTCACATTCTTTCTGGAGTCCAGTGATGACTCCAGATCTCCATCATCACCATTGGTGACGCCACTGAGGGTTCTTTATTTCGAATTCAGAGAAAGCTGCTCTATGGTGATCGAAACCTGAGAATGTAAATAAGTAAAGGATTCTTAGAGTGGAGTCTATAAGTTCAGGTGTAATTAAACTGCCATGAGGTTTTAATGAAGAAAGCTATTGAACTTGAGTTTGGACTGAACAGTGGTGAGAAGGTAGGGAGTTTCTAATCAGCACCGATGCCTGAATATTTTAAAAAAGAAACAGGCATTACCTGGCAGAGAATATCCATAAAAGGACATTTTGTCAAGCTGGGTAGTACTAAGGGCTCCTGGCCAATCACCATCCTGAGAAGCCCATCCCTAGGGGCCTAGTTTCGATCACTACTCACAAAATCTTGGCACCTATACAAGGACTCCTCTTTTTTCTAGCTCTGATAAATCATGTGTCACTCCACTGGTCAAGAAGGATGTGTAAGAGGAAGAGCAAGTCCAAGAGTGCAAGTTGAATATGACATAGTATATGAGTTTATTCAGGGTGTCTTGGTTCCTGGGCTCATAGAAGTCATCAGTGGAAAAGTCCATCCGCAAAGTGAAGATGGAATAAAGGGTTCTGGGAGCAGATTGGTGGCAAGGTGAGAACCTGCCCTCCCCCTTCTCTGCCTCCCATAGCCCCTTTCTTACAAACCCCATGCAGAGGCTGTCCATCCTCTATGCAGGGGTGCATTTATTAGGAAGTGGGAGGAGATTCCTGGGATTAGGATGCTTCTCACAACCCAGTTCTAAGAAGCTGCTGCAAGACAATTCTCCATATTTCTCACTGTGGGTTGTTCCCCCCAGGATATGATTCTCTGCACACAATATTCCCTTGTCATTGATGAGAGACCACAACCACACCCACACCTATGCCATCTGCCAACTACTAAAGTCCCAAGCCTTAACTCCCTGGTGGAAATCATAAATAGTGTGCAAAGGAGAAATGTGTACTTTGAATCAGAAGCCTCAAAGATACCCAGTTTGCTAGGAGAGGCCTTCTCTTTGTGCCAGAGTTCACTTACTTCTTGTTCATCTTCCTTACAGTTAGGGCAGAGGGATCTGTACCTATGGGAGGACAGGAGAACATCACTTTAATGGCTCCTCTTTTCAGAACTAACAGGACACCTAAGGATCTGGCTAAGTCCCAGATGGGAATGTGAAACTGAGAGACAACAGTGAAGTATGTCTATTCAGTCCTGTGAAAATTCTGCTAAGAGGCTTATAGAAGTCTGTTCAAAGTAAATGTGCCAATGGTTCACCTCCAATCTTAGCTAATCAGGATGCAGAGATCTGAGAATCACCGTTTGAAGCAAGTCTGGCAGAAAATTTTGAAGATCCTTATCTAAAAGGCAGAAATGACCCTGTGACTCAAATGGTAGAGTGCTAGCTGTGAGCACCAAAAGATTGGTACTTAGACCCTGAGTTCAAGTAGCAAGACATAAAAAGTAAATGGTTCAGGGCTTACAAATGGAAGGCATCCCTACTGGCTCAGAAGTCATTTAGCCACCTTTGACACCCTAGCCCTTTCTCTGATTACATTATTTCACAGGCCTCCAGGATTACTACTGAAAACTTATTTACAAATGGTAAATGTGATTTCCTGGAGCCTCAGCTAGGTGAGAGCTACTGGCTCATGCCTGTAATCCTGGTTTGTCACAGATTTCTAATGCTCCAGTAGCTTCTGAGGGAAATGAAATGTCCTGGCTGGCCAGTCTTAAGAAATTAGTCATGGTGTGTTTTTCTTTGTCTTATGCCAAGTTCTTGTGAGAAGACCCCAGTGAAACAAACAGTCTCAGATTGGAGCCAGTACTCCCAAGACTCATCCATGAGGGCTGGCTGAGCAGCCCCAGATTGAAAGAGGAGCACTCACTTTTTAAACATAACAGCCAGCACTTGCTCCATTTTCCCACAGCCTATAGTTGTATAGGAAGTTTTGAATAAAGAAAAGATCTCCTTTCTGGTGGGCAGGGACTAGGTTAATCACAAGCATCTCCAGGCCTGCCTCCAAGCTCCATAATTTACAGGGTATATCCCAGGTTGGAGCTGACTCCTTTTCACACTAAGGTGGTAAAAAGAATGGATCTTTCAAACATGGAATTGGGAGCACACTTCAAATTGAGTAACTGTAATAGAGTGGATTGAAAACTACGTAGAAAGAATTATTTCAATATAGACACTTAAAAGCACACAAGAAGATGGTTCTAGTCTGAGTAGGATGAGATCAAATAGGTTTCCTATCATGATTACACCTCGCCTGAGTTGCTCTGTATTTCTCTTGGTTTCTACTTGGACAAAGGCCTGAGAAACTAGATTTGGTTCTTGGCACTGATCTAATGTCTGAAGCTTTGAGTGATGCACTCACTCTTGCCTGAGACCAGAGTCTCCTGACTTCTTTTTTTTTGGGGGGGGGCGTCATGGGGCCTGAACTCTGGGCCTGAGCGCTGTCCCTCAGCTCTTCAGCTCAAGGCTAGTGCTCTACCATTTGAGCCACAGCACAACTTCCAGCTTTTTTCTTTTTGCTTATGTGGTGCTGAAGAATTGAACCCAGGGCCTCACGCATGCAAGGCAAGCACTCTACCACTGAGCCACCTTCCCAGCCCCAAGTCTCCTGACTTTTGAACACAGAATAAGAACATCTTTCTTGTTCCAGAGCCACAGGCCAAATGAGCTGACTTGAGCAAACTTTCACAGTTTATTATCACAGTTTGCTATCACAGTTCCATGTTCTAATCCACTGTGAGGGAGGCAAGGTCACCTCTCAGGTTCCAATAATCTAAGCTGCTTGCTCACGTAAGACCTTCCCCAAAACAAACGAGTCTGAAATCACCACTTCAACATCACAATATACACATATGGACATAGTAAACAGCATACCTTGTTTGTCGAATCCCCTATGTACTGGCATGGTCTCAGCTTCAAGGAGCCATTCTTAGGTCAGATCCATGCCTTATTAGTCACTATTCCTATCACTCGGCACAAATCATTTTACTTCTCAGGGCACTCTCAGCCTGCTATGTGCTTCCTGCACATGTTTTTTACATCTATATCTTAGGACATTATTTTGTTTCTGTATCCTAATCTTCTGTTTGCCCTTAAGGGCAGTCATCAGCAAAATATGCAAGTACCTAGAGGTGGGAAGATCAAAGAAGCATTGGTAAACAAACATTACACACACAGATATTTTTACAGGTGTCCATTCTTGTAAGAAAAAAGACTTTTTTAATTCTGTTGCCAAATATTTTATGAAGTAGGGAACGGGAGAAGGAAAAAATGCTGCATTGTTTTTATTGTTATGATGACTATTATTTTAAGAATACTACAGCATTTAAGGAATGTTATATGTAAAGCTAGATAGAAAACTGCTATTTAGTTTTTTTTTACAAGCTATTTGTTTATACAGTACTTGCCTCTGAAGTCTTGGCTTCTGTGTGCCATGATCTATCCTTTTCCTTCAAGAAATACAAAAATGAATTTCACAAATTGCCGAGATGTTGTCCAATCTCTGGATGTGAATGTAAAATACAATGTTGCTTTAGAGAGAGAGAGAGAGAGAGAGAGAGAGAGGAGTGTGTGTGTGTGTGTGTATATGTGTGCATGCTCACACACTCACATGAATGTTTTAGGCTTGTGCTCACGGTTACCTTGAGTATCTTCTGCTCAAAACTAGTGCTCTACTACCTGAGCCAAAACTCCACTTCCAGCTTATTGTAATTAATTGGAGATGAGAGACTCACAGAGTTTCTTGCCCAGTCTGGATTGGAACTGAATCTTCAGTTTTCAATGTCCTGTGTTGCTGGGATTACAGGTAAGAGCCACCAGAATCTGCTGAGAGATCACGAAGGTTGCAAGTTTCAGTCAAGCTTCATAAAACACAATATCCAGCAACTCTAAATCCCTACATGATGGAATATGATGGAATGAGGATAAATTAGGGGGATAGTATACTAGCATAACTTACATCATACCCTGGTCTCAATATCTACCATCACAAAACCAAACAAAATGAGGCAATTTAAAAAAAATCCATCTTATAATAATTTAATTGTGAAAATAATTAAAAAGGGAAAATATTCATATTTATAGGGGATAGTGGATGGCAGAATAAGTAAAGGAAAATTGTATACTGCAGGAAAATTATTCTCTGGTATTGTCATGGTGGATATATGGTAATGCTTTACAAAGCAGCAATAAATAAAGATATATCTACTACCTATAATCTAACATGTCTCTATCCCTATCCACTTCCAATCCTTTAGTGAACATTATCAATTTATGGATGTTTATGGGATATTCCAAAATAACAAGTAGAGTCACGATGTTACCAAATTACATTGGCAATCAAAGTTTTAAGAGATGAAAGTGCGCTGGGAAGGTCGCTCAGTGGTAGAGCGCTTGCCTTGCATGCCTGAGACCCTGGGTTGGATTCCTCAGCACCACATCAGCAAAAAAAGAAGAAGAAGAAATACATGCAGACAAGGCAAAGCTTTCAGGTGCCCTTCTAATTTCTTCTAAAACCCACAACATAAAAGATCTCATTGAGATAAACAGATGGACACACAACTGTAATCCCTTTACTCAGAAGGTTTTGGCAGAAGGATTGGAGTATGACTCAAATGTGGTTGACACACCAAGACCTAAGGCAAAGCACATCAAAAATGAACATATGAATAAATAAAATATCAGTCCCATGAACCCCTGCCTTATCTTCTTTACTCCCTAGGTCCAGGATTATGGTGTTCACCACATCACAACCTGTTTAGTTATTTTAAGAAACAGATGGATGCCAGGCACTGGTGGCTCACGCCTGTAATCCTAGCTACTCAGGAGGCTGAGATCTGAGGATCTCGGTTCAAAGCCAGCCCGGGCAGGAGAGACCGTGAGACTCCTATCTCCAATAAAAACCACCAGAAAACCGGAAGTGGCACTGTAGCTCAAGTGGTAGAGTGCTCGCCTTGAGCTGAAGAGCTGAGGGACAGCGCCCAGGCCCAGAGTTCAAGCCCCATGACCGAAAAAAAAAAAAAAGAAACAGATGGTTTTCCCTGATGCAAAGAGTCAGAAAAGGGTAAATGGTGTTCAGAGTCCTTTGGTGGAAACCAAGTCCTTAGCACAAAATGCATGGATGTTCTTATTGGTCTGTTCCAATGTAAACACAGCAGATGGGCTCCTAACCCCAAGCCCCTGGACAGCAATGTCTCTGTGCAATACTAGGGTGAAGGCAGTTCCAGACACCAGAGGAAGAGCTGATTCTATGTGAGGATGAAATACAGCAGGGTCAAGCTTACTTCTCAATACACACACACCACCACTACCCTTACCACCATTACCACTACCACCACCACACTAAAGAGTCTTTAGCATTCTGGCCATCTGCCTCTCCCCAAAACTTATGCTATTATACAAGTTATTCCAAGACAAACTCATCAGTGTTGAAGGGATTGAGTTGCCACTGTTCTTTCTACACCTTCCAGTGTTTCGTGTTTCAAACTAGAAAGGTCTAAGGTGACCACATAACTGCTTAAGTTGAAATGATGTTTGCATGGAGACCTAGCTATGTAATGGTGGACAAGCTGCATAACTTCAATCCTCAGGGTTTTTTTAATCTGCAAATAAATAGGGATTAGTATAGGGGTGCATGCCTGTTTACCTATTTATGGACAGAAGGAGAATAGCAGACCACAGCCAAACCAATGTGAAAGAAAATGGGAAGAAGCAAAAGGACTGGAAGAGTGGCTATAGTGGTTATGTTGAGGTGCTGCCCTAACTTGTGGAGAGCCCTGAACATAATACCACTGGAATTCACCAAAGCAAATTGAAATACCTCAGAATGCCTGATAAAATGTCTGTAATAAATAATGAAAATATAAACATGTGTCACACATCCCCTCACCCCCTAGTCCCCATATCCTATGCAGGACAGAGCTGAAAGCTCAGTAAAGACTTGGTGCTAAGGATACAGGCCTGGGATGGGCCTAGTGTGGCCAGAGTTGCTCTGACAGGTACAAGTTACCAAGCAAGAATGCATAGGTTGTCCTTCCTCACACATGTGTTCATTGCCTTCTCCAGGCTACGGGATGAACATGTCTGAAAGCACAGATAAAAATGTGCTATGCAGCTGGGAATATGGTTTAGTGATAGAATGCTTGCCTAGCATGCATGAAAGTCTGGGTTCGATTCCCCAGTACCATATAAACAAAACAAACAAAAGAAAGGTAGAACTTGCAATGTGGCTCAAGTGGTAGAATGCTAGCCTTGAGCAAAAATAGGCTCAGGAACAGTGCCCAGGCCCTGAATTCAAGCCCCAGGGTTGGCAAAACCAAAAACAATAATAATTAAAAAAAAAAAAACTTGGAACTGCCATGTACCAGTGCCTCACGCCTATAATCCTAGCTACTCAGGATGCTGAAATCTGAGGATTGTGGTTCAAAGCCAGCCTGAGAAAGAAAGTCTAGGGGACACTTATCTCCAATTAGCCACCAGAAAACTGGATGTGGCACTGTGGTTCAGATGGTAGAATGTGTGCCTTGAGCTGAAGAGCTCAGGGACAGCACCCAGGCCCTGAATTCCAGCCCCAGAACTGACAAATTAATTAAGTAACATTTTTTTCCACACATATCCTGAGCTCCCAACCCCACAGGTACTGAACATAATATGACCAAAATACGAACTTAAAGTGCACTGAAGACTCAGAGGCCTGGGTAGGAACCTAGAGTCACCAAAGTTGTTCTGGTTAGCACCAACGCACCAAGCAGGAAGGGACTGGATGTCCTTTCTCACATACACCTTCACCTCCTTCTCCAGGCCGCAGAATGAACATGAAAGTATAGATGAAAATTTGATGCAGACTTGGAGAAAGGCGAGTGACCTGGGCAAGATATGAGTTTGCGAGAGCAAGTTCTGATGGGGTCTTTCTAGACCATCCCACATTGGGCCACATACCATGAACCTCTATTAAAGATACCAAGCTTCCATACTCTCCACATTTTATCCTACAGTCAGAAGAAGACAACATGCGGGCTGGGAAGGTAGCTCAGTGGTAGAGCGCTTGCCTTGCATGCATGAGGCCCTGGTTTTAATTGCTCAGCACCACATAAACAAAAAGAAAAAAAAAGCCGGAAGTGGCGCTGTGGCTCAAGTGGTTAGAGTGCTAGCCTTAAGCTGAAGAACTGAGGGACAGCGTCCAAGCCCAGAGTTCAGGCCCCACGATTGGACCAAAAACAAAAAAAAAAAAAAGAAGACAACATGCATCAAAATCTTGATGGCCAGGCTAAGAGCTGAGGTGCTTGCCTAGCTTATGAGAGGTCATGGGACACAATACCACTGGAATTTACCAAAAAGAAATAGAAATAATTTTGAATGCCTAATAAAATGTGTATCAAACCTATATGATGAAAACAAAAATCTTTTTGTGTTGGTCCTGGGGCTTGAACTCAGCATAGGTGCTTTTCTTGAGGTTTTGTTTCCCTTTTGGGGGGAGAGGGGGGAAAGGACAGGGACAGTTGGTGATTATTGAAGAAAAAGGACTTTTCTACCTGGATTGGGTTCAAACTGCAATCTTCAGAGCTTCACCTCTTGAGTAGCTAGGAAAGCAGACATGAACCACTAGCACCTGGCAGAAATGTTTTCCACAGATCCCCTTATGCCCTAAATCACTATCTTCTCCAAAGCAAGATTTGTTGAGGTCCAGCCAAACCATACTACATTAGGCCTTACACCCAGATCCTACACTCATAATTCCAGGCTTCTGAACCCTTTGCATTTTCTCATCACCCAGGACCTGAAGCCAAAGGAAGTCTCTGTAGAACAAGGGTTCAGCATCCTGGAGCCTCTTTTATGCTGAGAGTGATCTGGAGTATGGCTGAGAACAAAAAGAAAAAGCCATCTAGAGCACACTTTCTGCTCTCACCTTCTGATACCACCGCCCCGCTTCTAATGAGATAGATCTCAGGTCAGGCCTGACACAGTGATGGTAAGGGACATGACTCAGTGTAAAGGTGCCTACCTAGCTTGAAGGAGGCCATGGAACACAGGATCATTTTCATGGTCTTAACTCTAGACAAAATACTTTCATATGCCTAGTACAATGGGAATAAATCCTAGACACTGGAAAATGAATGTCTTATACAATTTTCCCAACCCCTAGGCTTTGCTAAGGACATGAACACCTTGAACAGGCTGATAATAGATGCAGATTCTGAGTTAATCAAAATAGGAATTGGCCAGAACATGAAGCAGGCCCGGAAAATGAACATGACCCAGACCAGAGCAGATCCAGAGTTGAAGTAGGCCAGGTGCAGACCCAGACTCAAAGCAACCAGGACTCCAAGCAGTCAGGACTCAGAGCAGCCCAGACTCAGAGCAGGCATAGAAAAGATGTGGACATACTGGCTGGGAAGGTGGCTCAGTGGTAGAGTGCTTGCCTTGCATGCATGAAGCCCTGGGTTCAATTCCTCAGCACCAAATAAGCAAAAAGAAAAAAAGTGGGAAGTTGTGCTGTGCCTCAAGTAGTAGAGTGCTAGCCTTGAGCTGAAGAGCTGAGGCACAGCGCCTAGGCCCAGAGTTCAGGCCCCACGACCGGACCCCCCCCCCAAAAAAAATAAAGAAAAGATATGGGCATAGACTGGACTACAAGGAGGCCCAGGAACAGGTCTGGAATTGGAACCAGCATAGACTCAGAGTGGGCACAGAGTCTGAGGGGCCTAGACTAGGAACAGGCTTGGACTCAGACTCAAAGGAAACCTGGACTCAGAGTAGGCACAAGAAATGGACCTTGAGGCTCAAGTGGTAGAGTGCTAGCCGTGAGCAAAAGCAGCTCAGGTATAGTGCCCAAGCCCTGAGTTCAAGCCCCAGGACTGGCCAAAAAAAAAAAAAAAAAAAAAGGCTGCGACCTGGAAGGTGGAAATTTGAAGCCAACCTAGGCAGAACAGTCTGTGAGAGTTCATCTTCAATTAACCCATAAAAAGCCATATTGGAGACGGGGACCAAGATGGCGACGGGGCAGTAGGGAAACGCCACAGCTCTCTCCAACCAAAAAGAGAGTTCGAGTTCCAACGCTTAATCTCCCCAAGAGACCGACAACAACAAAAAGACGAACACTCAGAGAAAAACCAGAGGCGGAGAATAACAAAAAAAGGAAGAGAGGAAAAGAAGAATTTCAGAACAGAGAAAAGCGAAGACCCCTCCCCCAACCTTTACTGGCTGCGCGGCAGTGCGCCAAGCCGCCGGCCAGCTGGCCCGGCGGGTGCTGCGGGAGCCCCAAGAGACACAGCAGAGACACAGGGGGCCGCTTTCAGATCACCAGGTACTGGTTTGCAGAACAGCAGATCGCCAGGAACAGAGAAACCTACCAGCCAGGAGTCTCCACAAGGATCCCACCCCCACCCCACACTCTCCACCCGAGCAGAGAGGCCCCATCCCGCCAAAGCCGCTCGGCACCAGCAGCGCGCCCACCCGATCGCAATCGCAACGACCCGGCGCTCTCCACCCGAGCAGAGAGGTACCATCCCGCAAAAACCGCTCGGCACCAGCAGCGCGACAAAGGGACCTGTCTGCAGACCACCCGCCCACCCGATCACGATCGCAACGACCCGGCGGGGCCACTCGGGCCCCAGAGGTACCGTGAAGAAACTACCTGAGCTTGGACACTCTTGACCCGACAGCTTCGACAGAGGCAGAGACAGAAAAGAATCACACAGAGCGACCACCGCCCAACCCAGCCCGGACTGCAACAACAACTGACGACCTACACCACACAGAAACAACCAGCTCCAGGGTTAGTACCCCACAGGGGAAGTGTATCCCTCAAGGGAGACCAGAGCTGGAGGGAATCCCCAGACCCTGACCTAGACTCCCTACCCCAACACCCGGACCACAGGACCCACTAAAACTGGGAACTGTTTGAGAGCTCCACCAGCCCGTGGAGCACACTCAGCTGGCCAGGCTAGAGCAAGAGCACCCCTGGAAGGGAGTTTAAATGCCCAAGTCAGGAACAGCGCCCCTGGGTCAAGACTACCAACAGTAGAAGAAATCTGAACTGTGTCCCCCAGGCTGTATAACCTAGGTGGTATACACATCAGCACAGGCCTAACGAGTGCGCTCCAGGCTGCATAACCTAGGTGGTATACACATCAGCACAGGCCTAAAAAGCGTGCTCCAGGCTGGGGCCGGAACCAGACCCAGGGATCCGGCGCCTGAACAACACAACCAACTCCTCCCAATTGAAGTAAAAAGCTGAGCATATGCCTCAACATAGGGGAGAAAACCAGGAAACAACACTCCCCCGGGAAGCAAGCCTGTGACAACAAAAGACCTGGAGGCCCAGGACAAGAGAAGCCCAAACACCACCAAAACTCCACCCATATACCCTAGACTGGGAATTGGGCAACACAGGCTGCCAGCACCTGATAGTAAGCAGGAGCTCAGACTGTTAAGGTGGCTCAGCAATAGAGTGATAGTCTTGGATGTATGAGGCCCTGGATCTGATTCCTCAGCATCACAAAAGCAAAAAGGGTCAGAAGTGATGCTGTGGCTCAAACGGTAGGGTGCCAGCCTTGAGCTGAAAAGCTGAGGGACAGCACCCAAACCTAGAGTTCAAGCCCACAACCAGCCCCAAACAAACAAACAAAAACACATCAGGAGCCCATAGCAGACTCCAGTATTTGGGAGAGTGCATCCAGAGCATCTGTTCTTCACAAGAGCACCCGTAGGAGCAAACACAAGCAGTCTAGGCTGCTCAACCCTTCCAAAGGTGGGAACTGCCAGCAATCTACAGCAGAGAGCTGAGAATCCTAAGTAAGTCAGAATAGCAGCTGGAAATAGGCTCCCAACAGAACCTAGATCAGGCACAGACTCTCTCTACCAATACAGAGTCAGCAACCAAGCAAAGACAGACACACCAAAACAAAATTGAAGAGCAGTCTCCTGAACCTCCATGCGAAAATCACAGAGAAAAATCACAAGGTTTACTACCACCCAGGACAGCAAGCTCACCTCAAAAGCCAGCAGCCACACAGGGGAGAGCCCCAGTGGGAGCAAAGCAGGAATGGAAGACAAAAGCTACCTCCAAGGGTTGCTGGAGGCGATGACTCAAGAAATAAAGCGAGAAATTGATCAGAAATTGAAAGAGCACAAGGATGATCTATCCAAAGAGATACAGGGTATCAAACAAGAGATGCATGCAAAAATAGAAGCTGCACAAACCTCAGTAAGAAGTGAGCCAAACCCCAAATTAGAGGTAATGCATACCTCATTGAGAGGGGAGATCAGTACTCTGAGAACCAACATTGAATCCATAAAGGGATCCATTTCCTCCATGCAAACCACAATAGAAGCACTGTCAACAGAGTGAATGAAATGGAAGGTAGAGTGTCAGATACAGAAGACAGAATACACCAACTGGACCAAAAAGTGACAGATATGGAAAAATCACTCAAATTAAACCAAAGGGATCTTCAAGAGCAAGCAGATAATGCTAAAAAATTTAACCTTCGCATAATTGGAGTGGACGAAGGTGAGGAATTCCAGAGCAAGGGAATGCAACACCTATTTAACAATATAATCAATGAAAATTTTCCCTACCTCAAAAACGACCATCTTAACTACATCACAAAAGCTTATCGAACACCCAACAAGCAAGACCCCAGGAGAAACACTTCTAGACACATTATAGTAAAAATGATAGATCTGAATAATAAGGAAACAATCCTGCATGCAGCAAAAATGAAGAAGCAGCTATACTACAACGGGAAAAAATTTAGAATTACTGCAGATCTCTCCACACAAACAATGAATGCAAGAAAAGCCTGGGAAAGCACCATACGAGCCCTGAGAGCCAATAACTGCCAACCCAGACTGATCTACCCGGCAAAGCTAGCATTCACATTCGATGGAGAACTGAAAACTTTTAATAGCAAAGAAAAACTAAATGAATACATAAACATTTAGCCAGCATTACAAAGAATTCTAAGAGGGGGGACACAACGTGAAGAAAGCAACCACGAACTGGGGCCTGCCCCAAACAACCATTACTCAAAGTCTAACTGAGCAAGCACAGAAGGAAAGAAAAGAAGAAAAACTTAGGAAAACGGAATGGCAGGGACAACAATGCATCTCTCTATACTTTCTCTTAATATAAATGGGCTGAATTCGCCAATTAAAAGAAAACGAACTGAGGACTGGATCAGAAAACAAGACCCATCCATCTGTTGCCTTCAAGAGACCCACCTCTCAGCCAAACATACAAACTCAGAGTGAAGGGGTGGAAAAGGATCTACCAATCAAACGCCCCCAGTAAGAAAGCAGGTCCTGATATCTGACAAAATAAACTTTTCATTAAAATCAGTACAGAAAGACAAGGACGGACACTACATATTAATAAAGGGAACAATCCAAGAGGAGGATATAACCATCATCAACTTATATGCCCCAAATATTGGTGCACCCAGATATGTCAAACAAATGCTCTCAAACATATAGAATAAAATAGATCCCAATACGATAATACTAGGAGACTTTAACACACCACTCTCACCAAAGGACAGGTCTACCAAACAGAGGATTGGCAAAGAAGCTACCGAATTAAGAGAGGCCATATTCAAGCGGAATTAATTGACATCTACCGAGTATTTCACCCTAAAACAACATAGTACACATTCTTCTCAGCAGCTCACGGAACTTTCTCCAAAATAGACCATATCATAGTTCATGCAAGGAACTTAAGCAAATACAAAGGGATCGACATAATCCCCTGTATCCTATCTGACCACAATGGAATCAAGCTAGGTCTCAATAACAAAGCATACCACAGAAATTTCTCTAATACATGGAAATTGAACAGCACACTCCTTAACAATGCCTGGATAACAGAAGAGATCAGAGAAGAAATAAAGCATTTCCTACAACTCAATGAAAATGAAAACACCTCACAAAGAAACTTGTGGGACACAGCAAAAGCAGTCCTGAGGGGCAAATTTATTGCCCTCAGTGACCACATCAAGAGAATGGAGACAGACCAAGTAAATAATCTCATGTTGCAATTAAAACAGCTAGAAAAACAAGAAAAAATGGGACCTAAAGCTACTAGACGAAGCCAGATAACCAAATTAAAAGCAGAGATTAACCAATTAGAAAATCAGAAAACCATAACCAAAATAAACCAAACAAAAAGCTGGTTCTTTGAAAAAATAAACTAAATTGATGGCCCATTGGCTAGATTAATTAAAAAAAAAGAAGAGAGGAAACCCATATTAATAGGATTAGGGATGCCACGGGAAACATCACAACACGTACCCAAGATATCCAAACAATTCTAACAGACTACTCTCCAAAGCTATACTCTCTAAAGGAAGAAAATCGGGCAGAAATGGATGCATTTTTAGAGAAATACAAGTTGCCCAAACTGAGCAAAGAAGAAGTTAACCAATTAAATAAGCCAATATCCTATAATGAGATACTGGAAGCTATCAAAAGTCTTCCAACAAAAAAAAGCCCAGGACCAGATGGATTCACAGCAGAATTCTATAAGACCTTTAAACAAGAACTAATACCCATACTCCTCAAGCTCTTCAGAGAAACAGAGAAGGAGGGAGCTATCCCAAACTCATTCTACGAAGCCAATATCACACTCATCCCGAAACCAGGCAAAGACCCAAGCAAAGAGGAGAATTACAGGTCAATCTCCTTGATGAACACAGATGCAAAGATCCTTAACAAGATTCTAGGTAACAGAATCCAGAAACACATAAAAAGAAATAATTCACTATGACCAGGTAGGCTTCATCCCAGAGACACAGGGATGGTTTAACATACGTAAGTCAATAAATGTAATCCAACATATCAACAGAGCCAAGGTCAAGAATCACATGATTATCGCCACAGATGCAGAAAAGGCCTTTGACAAAATTCAACATTCATTCATGCTAAAAGCTCTGGAGAAAATCGGAATAGAAGGAACATTTCTAAAAACAATAAAAGCCATTTATGACAGACCAATAGCCAATATTATACTTAATGGGGAAAAGCTACAACCAATTCTCCTAAAATCAGGAACAAGGCAAGGATGCCCACTGTCTCCACTCCTCTTCAATATAGTCCTAGAACCCTTAGCCAGGGCAATAAGGCAAGAAAAAGACATTAAAGGGATCCGCATAGGGAAAGAAGAAGTTAAACTATCCCTTTTTGCAGACGACATGATACTATACCTCCACGATCCCTAAAAGTCCATCCCGAATCTCTTAGAAATCATAACTCTCTTCGTCAAAATAGCAGGATACAAAATAAACCCACAAAAATCAGTTGCCTTCCTATACACTGATAATGTACAGGAAGAGAGGGAAATAAAGGGAGCAACCCCATTCACAATAACCTCCCAAAAAATAAAATATTTAGGAATTAACCTAACCAAAGATGTAAAAGAACTATTTAATGAGAACTATAAAAAGTTAAAGAAATTGCAGAAGACACTAGGAAATGGAAAGACCTCCCATGCTCCTGGATAGGCCGACTTAATATAGTAAAGATGGTAATACTTCCAAAACTAATATACAAATTCAATGCAATTCCTATTAAAATCCCAATGACGTACATCACTGAAATATAGAAAAGAGTCCAAAAATTCATATGGAACAACAAAAGACCTAGAATATCCAAAACAATTCTAGGGGATAAAGACAATATGGGAGGGCTATTCATGCCGAACTTCAAACTCTACTACAGAGCTATAACAACAAAGACAGCGTGGTACTGGCACAAAAACAGACCCGAAGACCAATGGAACAGAATAGAAGATCCATAAATAAATCCACAGGCCTACAGCCAGCTGATATTCGACAAAGGAGCCAAAGACATACAATGGAAGAAACACAGACTCTTCAACCACTGGTGCTGGGAAAACTGGGCAGCCACATGCAGAAAACTAAAATGGACTCCAGCCTATCACCATGCACCAACATCAACTCAAAATGGATTAACGACCTTAACATTAAACCTGAATCTCTGAAACTACTGCAGGACAGAGTAGGAGAGACACTTGAACTAATAGGCACAGGAAGGAACTTCCTGAACAGAGGCCCAGGGTCACAACAAGTTGGAGAGAGACTCGACAAATGGGACTACCTTAAAATAAAAAGCTTCTGCACAGATAAAGCTATTGCAACCAAGCTAGAAAGACAACCAACTAATTGGGAAAAATATTTACCAGCAATATATCAGACAAGGGGTTAACATCCTGTATATACAGGGAACTCAAGAAACGAATCCCTCCCAAACCTAACAAATCAATTACTAAATGGGCAAGGGAACTAAAGAGGGACTTCTCAAATGAAAAAAGGAAAATGGCAAAGAAACACATGAGGAAATGTTCATCATCCCTGGTGGTGAAGGAAATGCAAATAAAGACAACCCTGAGATACCACCTTACCCCAGTCAGAATGTCCCACATTCACAAATCAGCCAACCACAAATGCTGGACGGGATGTGGAGAACGAGGAACGCTATTACACTGCTGGTGGGAATGTACACTTATACAACCGCTTTGGAAAACAGTCTGGAGGGTCCTTAGAAAGCTAAAGATTGACCTCCCTTACGACCCAGTCATACCACTTCTAGGCATCTACCCTGAACAACAGGAACCAATATACAAGGACACGTGCACCCCCATGTTTATTGCAGCACTGTTCGCAATAGCTAGGATATGGAAACAACCTAGATGCCCCACCACAGATGAATGGATCCAAAAATTGTGGTATCTATACACAATGGAATATTATGCAGCCATTAGAAATGACAAAATAATGGCATTTGCACGGAAATGGATGGAGCTAGCAGGAATCATGTTGAGCGAGGTAAGCCAAGAATGAAGAGACAAACAGTACATGGTCTCCCTGATAAGTGGATGCTAAATCCAAAATGTTAGGTGATATGACAAAACTAACAGGACTTAAGAAACAAAGAACTCCCACTCATCTGTTTGAACCAGTACCAAATATCCCCATGCTGCTGATCACATATATGGTATATAACACGTGAGCACCGTTATATATTACAGACTGTGATAGACAATTTGCTCCAGGAAAGTTAGAATGAACTTGTGACTTTAAATGAGCATCATTATTCCACAATACTGTGAATTTCCGGAAATTATGTAATCACTTAATCACAATCAAAAAAAAAAAAAAAAGAACCTCGGGGAACGGAGGGAGGGAGGGGATGGTAGGGAGAAAACAATGGAGGGGGTAACAATGTTGAAGAGGAAGTGTACTCATTACCTCACTCATGTAACTGTAACCCTCTGTATAGTATCTTTACAATAAAAAAAATAAAGCTTATGTATACTTATACACAAAAATTGTCTAGAAATAAAATTATAATAGGCCCTGGAATGCCAACAAAATTAAAATGAAATTGCCTTCAGTCATTCATTTAGACAATTTATATTGAGGGCAAGCTATTGTAGATCACATTACGAACTAAACGGATAGAATTTGAGAGGATCACAGCTTAGAACCAGTGTGCAAGGAAAGTAATAATAATTTTCATATCATCCTAAATCCTGGCATATTGGAATGCGTTTGTGATCCCAGCTTCTTGGCAGAGAGAGGTGAGGAACTTAGCCTCTGTTCAGCCCTCAGGAAAATTGATAACCTATGAGCAAAGTAACTAAATTGAAAAAAGATTGTTCTATTGGTAGAAAACTTGTTCAGCAAAAAATAAATCTAATTTCCTACTCATTTCCTAAAAGAGGAAAGAAACGGATATAAAGAGAAAGAAAAGAATGTAGAGAGGGAAGAGGAGAGAAGGGAAGGAAGGAAGGAAGGAGGGAGGGAAGGAAGGAAGGCAGGAGGGAGGGAAGGAAGGAAGGCAGGAGGGAGGGAAGGAAGAAAGGGAAAGAAAGAAAGAAAGAAAGAAAGAAAGAAAGAAAGAAAGAAAGAAAGAAAGAAAGAAAGAAAGAAAGAAAGAAAGAAAGAAAGAAAGAAAGAAAGAAAGAAGGAAGGAAGGAAAGAAGGAAGGAAGGAAAGAAAGAGAGAGAGAAAGAAAGGAAGGAAGGAAGGAAGGAAGGAAGGAAGGAAGGAAAAAAGAAAGAAAGGAAGGAAGGAAGAAAGAAAGGATGGAAGGAAGGAAGGAAGGAAGGAAGGAAGGAAGAATGAGAGGTTTAAATAAAAACAGCATGTGTTAGATGTTAATAACGACACTAAATCTTTTTAGCTATAAATGTAATCATTTAATTCTCTGGGCAGAGACATTTTGTATCAAGCCATGTTGTACGGACTTGGGACCCCTGAAAGACCACCAGAGACCACGACCAATGTGAACAGCAAAAGAGTCGTTTATTTGCAAGCTCAAGCTTGGTCAGCCGTGCACTCGGTAACTGATGATGGTAAGAGTCTCTAAGCACAAAATCAGCACAGCTTTCATAGTATTGAACAAACAAGTTTAGGGAATTTCTCACAAGCAGTTATATAATTGGTTTGAGTCCACCCTAACCGCACTGCCCTTTTTCTGAACTATTGGTATATTCTGTTCCTGGAACACTTGGGCAACTGTTCTGCTTTCTTAAGGGTGGGCAGGCTTGGTGGCAATCTGTTTTTTTTTTCTCTCTCTCTCTTGGGGTTACTCTCAGGGCAGCCTAGTACAAGATGGTGGGGTTAATCTCAAATTGGAGTTACTTTGGCTCTTCATTCCCTCCTCTTCTAGAGCATCGGGGACCAATCATGGTCCCCTAATTGGCACAGTCTTCTATATTTGCAGTTTGGCGTTGGGACCTCAGAACTAATAGATGGACTGTGCTGATCCTCTCTTTTACAAAGGACACCAGGCTACAAAGTCTGATTGTGAGCAAAAAAATTAACAGTACCAAAGGCCCTTACATTTTCTTCCACCAATCCTGACTCCGTATATCACAGCTAACAATTTTATACCAGCTGTACTCATAAGCTCCAATTTTAAAACATACTCATACCATTTGCTACATACTTAAGCTTTCTGAGGTTTGTCTTCTTTACAAACATTTTAAGACAATCCTTACCTTTTAATTCATTTCTTATCCAGAGGATACCAATTTTTCCCAAATTAATTTCCTAAGGCTTTCTTTACTACCCTCCTCTTCTTTACAATTTCTTGAGCTTCTTTATGGCTAGAGTTTAAAACTGCTCATTTTCCCTTTGACCTGTAGAACCAAGTTATCTCAGAAAGGCTCAAGGTACCAGTGGGATGAAAAGCTTGCTAGATTTTAAGGCTAAGATTAGGGCTGGGTCTCATTCCTCTTACTACCTCCATTGATTAAAAAAATATCTCCTTTATCTTTAAAAGTCACCAAGGAGGAAGCAGGTTATTACCATACCAGAGCCAAACTAGGCTGTGACCCTGAAGTGCCTAAGGCAAGCCAATGATAGCCTTGCCCCCAATATCCACTGTGGGAGTAGAGAAGGTTATTGGATATCACCAAAAGAATGTCCCACAAGATATTAGATTTAGCAGCTTTCAACCTGGAAGCCGTCTCAGGTGATGGAATCAGGCAGGAGTTCAATCTACTTTTACCACGATGGAGGTGGTCTGGATGATGATGTAGATTTCCTCTCGGTGATTGTCAGTCTGTCGTTGAACTTTACCCATTAGGGTGTGCAGCAGCAGCAGCAGCAGCAGCAGCAGGGTCTTTCAGTGGCTCCAAGGGACTGTCACACCACTTGCTGGGCTGCAAATTCCTACACAGACTGGTTAAGGATACACTGCATAGGCTTGGAAGGCTGTGACCCCACTGTTTTATTTTAAGACTATTTAGAAAATAGCTCAGGACAATTTACCAAGATGACAACTTTTTTTTTTAATTTTATATTATTTTATTTGAGAACATATTGTACAGAGGGGTTACAATTACATGTGCAGGATAATGCATACATTTCTTACCAAGCATTGCAGCCTCCTCCTTTGTTTACCCTTCACCTCCCTTCCCAGCCTCCCCCCTCCCCCCCACTCAATCATACCCCTCTCCCCCCCCACACCAACATTGTAAAGCTGGTTTTGACATGACATTTTGTACTTCTCATTGTTGCAACAAGTCCACCTGAATCCTTAAACGACTTGTTTGTCCCCATCTCCTCCACATGTTATACTGACAATCAAATATAGTGTTAGCGGGGGTTACACTGTGGGGGAGGGACATACAAAGCAACAAAGAAATAATCTTACAAATGCGTTAGAAACACATGCATGAAAGAAACGAAAACATTAAAATACATATTTAAGGGTTCGTTTTCCTAACATCATATTATCTGACCTTTTCTGCTTAACACATACCTATACTAGATATTGCAAATAAGGGAAACCATGGGACCTATGTTTCTTTGGGCCTGGCTTACTTCACTTGATATAATTTTTTCCAAGCCTTTCCATTTCCTAACAAATGGGGAAATGTCATTCTTTCTGATGGAGGCATAGAATTCCATTGTGTGAATATACCACATTTTCTTGATCCATTTATCTACTGAGGGGCATCTGGGTTGGTTCCATGTCTTAGCTATGGTAAATAATGCTGCAATAAACATAGTTGTGCTGGTAGCTTTAGTGTGGTCTTGTTTGTAGACATTTGGGTAAATGCCCAAAAGTGGGATTGCTGGATCATAGGGGAGATCTATGTGAAGTCTTTTGAGGAACCTCCATACTGCTTTCCAAAGTGGTTGAACAAGTTTACATTCCCACCAACAATGAAGTAAGGTTCCTTTCTGTCCACATCCCCTCCAGCATCTGTTGTTGCTAGAGTTCTTGATTTTTGCTGTTCTAACTGGAGTGAGGTGATATCTCAATGTTGTTTTGATTTGCATTTCTTTTATGGCTAGGGATGTTGTACATGGCTTCATGTGTCTATTGGCCATCCTTCTTTCTTCTTCAGAGAAGCTTCTCTGTAAGTCTTTCCCCCACTTATTTATTGGGCAGTTGTTTCTTTGAGGATTTGTTGTTGGGTGGTTTAATTTTTTGAGTTCCAAGTATATTTTAGATATGAGACCCTTGTCCGTTGTATGGCTAGTAAAGATCATCCCCCAATCGGTGGCCTTTCTATTGATCTTGCTAGCTATGTCATTTGCCCTGCAGAAGCTCTGCAACCTTATGCAATCCCATTTGTCCAACCTTTCTTTGATTTGTTGTGTTTCCGGGTCTCTATTCAGAAAATTTCGGCCTGAGCCAAGGAGACCTAGGGTTTCTCCTATTCCATCCTGTAATGTTTTCAGAGTGTCTGCTTTGAGTTCAAGGTCTTTGATCCATTTGGAGTTGATTCTGGTGCAGGGTGATATATAAAGATCTAGCTTTAGTTTTCTACATGTAGTTAACCAATTTTGCCAGCACCATTTACTGAAGAGGCTGTCTTTCTTCCATTCTATTGTTTTAGCTTCCTTATCGAAGATTAGATGGTTATAGGTCTGTAGGTTCCTTTCTGGGTTTTCAATTCTATTCCAATGGTCCTGAGGTCTGTTCTTATGCCAATACCAAACTGTTTTGATTACTATGGCTTTATAGTAGAGTTTGAAATTTGAAAATACTAGATTTTTTTAATTTGCAAGTTAAAGAATCTTTTTCTGCGTCTATTGAGATAACCATGTGGTTCTTGTTCTTTCTCCTGTTGATGTGATGAATAATATTAATTGATTTGCGTATATTGAACCAGCTTTGCATCCGTGAAATGAATCCTGTTTGATCGTGGTTTATGATTTTTTGGATGAATTGTTGAAGTCAGTTGGACAAAATTTTGTTGAGAAATTTTGCATCAATGTTCATCAAAGAAATGGGTCTATAGTTCTCTTTCTTTGATGAGTCCCTGCCTGGTGTTGGGATGAGGGTTGTGATGGCTTCATAGAATGTGTTCGGTAGTGAGCTTTCTCTTTCAATTTCATTGAAGAGTTGGAGGAGTATTGGTGTGAGCTCTGCTTTGAAGGCCTTGTAAAATTCCGCTGTAAAACCATCTGGTCCTGGACTTTTCTTAGCTGGGAGGTCTCTTATTGCTGTTTCTATTTCAATGCTTGATATGGGCCTGTTAAGATAGTTTAACTCATCTTGGTTTAGTTTTGGCATGTCAATATTTCCTAGGAAGAGGTCCATTTCTGCCAAGTTGTCAAACTTATTAGCATAAAGTTTTGAGAAGTATTCCCTTATAATGTTCTGAATCTTGGTTGTTTCCGTGGTGATGTTTCCATTCTCATCTCTGAGTTTATTAATTTGGGTGTGTTCTCGTCTTTTTCTTATAAGATTTGCTAAGGGTCTGTCAATTTTGTTAAGTTTTTCAAAGAACCAACTCTTTGTTTTGTTGATTCTTTCTATACTTTTTTTGGATTCTAATTCATTTAATTCTGATTTAATTTTGATTATTTCTTTCTGTCTACTGGATTGGGGTTTATCTTGCTGCTCTTTTTCATGGAGGTTTAGATGTGTCATTAAATTGTTAATTTCCGATCTCTCCAATTTGTTGATGTAGGAACTCAGAGCTATAAACTTGCCTCTGAGTACTGCCTTTGCTGTGTCCCAGAGGAGCTGGTAATTTGTGTGTTCATTTTTGTTGAATAGCATGAACATTTGAATTTCCTTTCTAATCTCTTCCATGACCCACTCATGATTCAGCAGTGTGTTGTTCAGCCTCCATGTGATACCGGACTTTCTTTGGTGGCTTTGGGTGTTGAGTTCTAATTTTATTCCCTTGTGGTCAGAGAGAATGCAAGGTATAACTTCAATGTTTCTGAATTTAGACAAGTTTGCTTTGTGGCCTAAAATGTGGTCTATTTTAGAAAACGTTCCATGTGCTGCTGAGAAGAACGTGTATTCTGATGCTGCTGGGTGAAATGTTCGGTAAATGTCTGTTAAGTCTAGTTGATCTATGCAGCTGTTTAGATCTGCGGTTTCTCTGTTGAGTTTTTGCCGAGTTGATCTATCTAGTGGGGAGAGTGTTGTGTTAAAATCCCCAACAATTAATGTCTTTGGATCTATATGGCATTTGAGGGAAAGTAGTGTTTCTTTGATAAATTTGGGTGCTCCATTGTTTGGCGAATAGATATTTAGAATTGTAATATCCTCCTGAAGGAGAGATCCTTTAATTTGTATGTAGCGACCTTCTTTATCTCTTCTCACGAATTTTAATTTGAAGTCTATTTTATCTGATATTAGGATTGCAACTCCCGCCTGTTTATGAGGGCCGTTTGCTTGGTAGATTTTTTTCCAGCCTTTAACATTGAAAATGTGTTTGTTTTTACGGGCAAGATGTGACTCCTGCAGGCAGCAGATAGAAGGGTCTTGTTTTTTAATCCAACTAGACAGTCTATGTCGCTTAATTGGAGAGTTCAGTCCGTTAACGTTAAGAGATAAGACTGAGAGGTATTTGGGAGTTCCTGCCATGTTATCCACCTTCTTGGGGGCTGCGAAAACTGGGTTCTTCCTATGGTTCTTGGATTCTCAGTTTGGGTGCAGTTTGTTGGCCTTTATTGTGGTCTTGTTGGTTTTCTATGTGTAGGACATCTTTAAGAATCTTTTGTAGGGCTGGTTTGGTGGAGATGTATTGTTTCAATTTTTCGTTGCTGTGCAAGGCTTTTATTTGGCCTTCAGTTATGAAGGAGAGTTTAGCTGGGTACAGTATTCTTGGTTGATAGTTGTTTGTTTTTAGGGCATGGCATACATCATTCCAGGCTCTTCTTGCTTTGATTGTCTCTGCTGACAAATCTGAGGTGATTCTAATTGTTTTCCCTTTATAGGTGATTACCCTTTTCTCCCTGACAGCTTTAAGGATCTTTTCCTTGTTCTGAGTTGATCCTGTGTGGATTATAATGTGACGGTGCGATGTCCTATTCTGGTCTGGTCTATTTGGGGTTCTAAAGGCTTCTTGTATCTGAATAGGCCTATCTTTTTGCATGTTTGGGAAGTTCTCTGCTATCATCCTGTTAAACAAATTTCCTAGACCATTAACTTCTGTTTCTAGGTGCTCCTCTACACCCATTATCCTTAGATTAGGCCTTCTGATGGTGTCTTCCAGGTGTTGAATAGATCTGTCATATTTCTTGGACTTGTCTTGGATGGTTGTATGTTCTTTCTCTATGATATCTAGGCTGTCTTCAATCCCTGAGATTCGATCTTCTGCATGGTCTAATCTGCTGTCAAGACTCTCTACTTTGTTTTTTTATCTCTTTTTCTTCTAATTGGTCAGCTTTGATGGCTTCAAGTTCTTTATTGAAGCTCTGTTTTAGGTCTTGTATGAATCTCTTTACTTCCTTAATTTGGTGTTCAGTGTTTGTCCTCAAATCACTTAGTTGATTGGATATTGTTTCTTTGAACTCCCATTCCTTCTGTTGGGTTGAAAGACCCTAGCCCCCTGGATACTTTCGTCAACAGGAGGGCACCCCAGAAAACTCAGACTCCAGGCCGGGAGATGCAATAAGCAAGAGGAGTTTATTTGACATTTGGGCAAGCGGACTCTCTGTCCCGAGCCTACAGGGAGCCCTGAGCAGCGGTTACAAGCCCTTTTTAAAGGCAAAAACCACAAGATTAACGCATAACACAAAGCATCCTATTATTAGTCCATTTAAAGGTCACCATATACACCAACAATCACTTTGCCACGTGGGAAATTTTGTAACACTCTTTGTAAAATGACTGGCCCATGGTTGGTTTAAGGGGGGGGGTTACATGGTTACAGGCCTATGATTGGTTGACATTTGGCTTAGCTTGTGGTCTTGCCAAGTGGTCGTTATCTCAAGGTCCTGTCTGGGGAATTTCTAAATGGGAACTGAGGAACACGTACTGTCTGTTCTGTATCTACTACCACTGACCTTGTCCTGGGGCCGGCATCTGGTCCCTGAAACTTCTTAACTCATTTTTGGGAAGGGAAGGGTCAGTGCCAGCGTAAGCAAGTTTACAGAAGCAGAATCAGCAGTTAGCAAGTTAGTAATGGTAATGGTCAATTTTTAATCTTTCATTTTCCCCACTTCTTCTCTGGACTAATTTTAATCTTAAAATTTAGGGTGTCTCTATATTATTTTGTGGGGTGTCAGTTGTTCTCAGTGCTTGGTATTGAGACCTCAGAACTAATAGACGGACTGCACTGATTTTTTTTTTTTACAAGAGACATCAGTCTGTTGAATATCCAAGGTCCGATTGTAACAAAAATAACAGTACCAGAGCCCCTTACATTTTTTTTTATCAGTCATGCCTCCGTGTATCACAGTTAACTTAATTTTATACCAGCTGTACTTGTAAGCTCTAATTTTAAGACATACTCATACCATTTGTAACATACCCATACCATTTGCAACATACTAATACCATTTGCAACATACTCATACCATTTGCGACATACTCATACCATTTGCGACATACTTTAACTTTCTGAGGTTTGTCTTTTTTCCCTTTTTTTTTAAACAATTAAAGACAATCCTTACTTTTTAAATCCTTTCTTATCTAAAGGGGATACCAATTTTTCCCCAATTCCCTTTCCAAGGCTTTCTTTATTATCCCCCTCTCCTTTACAATTCCTTTCCCAAGGCTTTCTTTACTACCTCCCTCTCCTTTACAATTTTAATTGATAACATACTCAGGTCATTACCATACCAGAGCCAAACTAGGCTGTGACCATAGAGTGGATTTTCAGTCACTATGCACTGAAGTGCCTAAGACAAGCAAGCCAGTGATATCCTTGTCCTCAATATCCACTGTGGGAAGAGATGGTTTCTGGATATCACCCAAAAGAATGTCCCACAAGATCTGAGATTTAGCAGCAGTCAACCAGGAAGCAGACTCAGGTGATGGAATCAGGCAAGAGTTTCTCCAGATGGCTGTCAGGCCGTTGTTGAACTTTACCCATTAGGGTATGCAGCAGAAGCAGCAGCAGCAGCAGGATCTCTCAGTAGCTACAAGGGACTGTCACACCTCATGCTGGGCTGTAAATTCCTACACAGACTGGTTAAGGATACATTGCATAGGCTTGGCAGGCTTTGATCCTGCTGGTTTTTAAGATTTTTAAACAATAGTCCAGGACAATTTACCAAAATCACAACTTTTTTTTTTACTAACCAGATATTTTTGTAAATAGACACAGAAGACTCAGAAGGCTTAGTACAGATGCAGTCTCCACACCTTGCACACCGACGACTGTTAACACTGTTTTTTTATGCCTTTTTTTGCCTCATTTTTCCAAAATTTCTGACTCTGGACCCTTGATCTTAAAAAAAGAGGAAGAAGGGCGAAGGTCCATCTTCTGTAATTTCTTCAAGCTGACTTCAGGGGCGTTGATCTTACCTAGCCAGGAACCTATAACCTTAGCCTATTTTACAAAGAGGCCAGCAGGGTTAGATGTCATTAAGAACAATATTTAACTTTTGACAACTGCACAGACCTTTTCTCCAGCTACAGCAGTGTAGCTTGTTTAGCACTCTGGTTTGTAAAAGCATTTTCCTAGATGGCTTAGGAATGTAATCTCTAGTGATCCCAAATAATGCCTAAGTTACCTTTGCAGGCCTTTAGACAGATATCAATAGAAACACTCTCTCAGGTTTACAAACTTTTTCCTGAGCAGATGAATTTCATGTAACTGGTGTCAGCTCAATTAGAGCTTTTGGCACATAAAGGGGTTGAGATTTAAAGTATCCCCCACATTTTATAACATTGGCTTTTTATTATCACATAAGACTGGCAAGTTCCTGTCCCTTACAAGGTAGTCATGAACATTAGGCATGCTTTCAAACTATCTTCCTATGACCTCCCGGCTCTGACCAGTTTTGAAGGGCCACGCACAAATGACTCTAGGATCTGACATTTCTGCCATCCAAGCAGTGGCTTACTGCCTCTGGATGCTCCTCCATTGCCTTTGTCCCAGGAGTGTCTTCTCCACATTGGGATAAATGCCTCATTGGCATTTCCCTTTAGCTGGTCGCTGGACTTGAACTCTGGGCCTGAGCACTGTCCCTTAGCTCTCCAGCTCAAGGCTAGCACTCTGCCACTGTGAGTCTCGAGCTTGGGGCTTGAGTATTGTCCCCTGACTCTTCAGTCCAGGGCTAGTACTCTGCTGGCTGAATAGAGGTGACAGTCTCACAGGAACCTTTTTGTGCCCGGGCTGGCTTTGAACCAGTTTGCAGATCAATGAGTCTTATAAAAGGCCATTTTACTCCAATTAAAAGCAACAAGGTGGTCAACATAGAAGTAGCTTTTAAGCATGCTCTTACCTGAAACTTATTAAGAGTCAAAGTTACATCTGACAAACTTTTAAGAATCCTCTGTGCTTTGCTCTGGGCTTGCTGGAAACTTAAAAAAAACCTATAAGAGCAAACTGGAACAGCAATCATTTTGATAATCCTAATTTTTTTCTTCTTTGTGCACATTGAGGCCAATGTTAAGAACAATTTTACATTTAAACTTTATACCCAAAAATCCATTCCCTATTTTTTAAAAACTTCCTATTAATCACCTTTAATATTTTATACTTTAGTTTTTATTTGCATTTTATAAAAAACTTCTTAAAATCTTGAGGCCAAGTGTCACTCATTGTCTCTTGGCTGCTTGTTTTTACACATTAAAACTTTCAAACTCAAATGACAATTTTTTCTTAATGCAAGAATTACAGTCACCTTTACTATACCATAAAGCTAGATTTAACACCTTTATAACTTTTAAAAACATCCTAATTGTAAAATATTAAAAGCAAGTCACATTATACAAATAACTTTTTAGCCCTCTTTTTAAGGCCTTTTTAATTTTAATGTTAACATATTTAAGGGGAAGTTTTAGCAATAGTAATCAGATCATTACATCACTTATTTTAACCATCTTGTTTTCAGTGTCTGTCTGCAGGGAAAAGAGAGAACAAAGATGGGCCACTCAGCCCCTTCTATGGAAGGGGTACGCACCCAATCCGACTCTTTAGGGTTAGATGAACTGTGTTTGTGCCAGCTTGCCCCCTTTCACCATGTGTGGACTCCTCCCAGGGCCTGTCCCACCAAGCATGGCCAGCTGAACTGCACTTTTGCTTGTTTACCTCTTACCCCTAAAGACAGGTCTTCTGTTGGCTTCTAGTTTTCCCTTTTTTTATCTCTTGGTTTTCAAATGAAATACACAGTTTTTAGACAGACAGAACAAGTAACATCTTTGACAGTGTTAAACTAACATTTACATTTAAATTTTTAATATTTATCCCAAATTTTAGCCAAGGGAACTAGAACCCAAACAGCCAATGCATTTTTGTTAAGCCAGATAACTTGATTACAGTATAAACAGTCTTATGCATTTTAAAACATTAGTTATTAAAATACCAGATTTTTTTTAATTGTATTTTATTTTATTTGAGAACATACTGTACAGAGGGGCTACAATTACATGGGCAGGATAATGCATACATTTCTTACCAAGCATTGCAGCCTCCTCCTTTGTTTACGCTTCTCTTCCCTTCCCAGCCTCCCCCCTCCCCCCACCCAATTTTACCCCCCTCCCCCCACCCAATTATACCCTCCTCCCCCCCACACACCGACATTGTAAAGCTGGTTTTGACATGACATTTTGTACTTCTCATTGTTGAAACAGATCCACCTGAATCCTTAAACGACTTGTTTGTCCCCATCTCCTCCAGGTGTTATACTGACATCAAATATAGTGAAAGCGGGGGTTACACTGTGGGGGAGGGACATACAAAGCAACAAAGAAATAGTCTTATAAATGCGTTAGAAACACATGCATGAAAGAAACGAAAACATTAAAATACATATTTAAGGGTTCGTTTTCCTAACATCACATTATCTGACCTTTTCCGCTTGACTCATACCTATACTAGATATTGCAAATAAGGGAAACCATGGGACCTATGCTTCTTTGGGCCTGGCTTACTTCACTTAATATAATTTTTTCCAAACCTTTCCATTTCCTAACAAATGGGGAAATGTCATTCTTTCTGATGGAGGCATAGAATTCCATTGTGTATATATACCACATTTTCTTGATCCATTCATCTACTGAGGGGCATCTGGGTTGGTTCCATGTCTTAGCTATGGTAAATAATGCTGCAATAAACATAGTTGTGCTGGTAGCTTTAGTGTGGTCTTGTTTGTAAACATTTGGGTAAATGCCCAAAAGTGGGATTGCTGGATCATAGGGGGGATCTATGTGAAGTCTTTTGAGGAACCTCCATACTGCTTTCCAAAGTGGTTGAACAAGTTTACATTCCCACCAACAATGAAGTAAGGTTCCTTTCTGTCCCCATCCCCTCCAGCATCTGTTGTTGTTAGAGTTCTTGATTTTTGCTGTTCTAACTGGAGTGAGGTGATATCTCAATGTTGTTTTGATTTGCATTTCTTTTATGGCTAGGGATGTTGAACATTGCTTCATGTGTCTATTGGCCATCCTTCTTTCTTCTTCAGAGAAGCTTCTCTTTAAGTCTTTCCCCCACTTATTTATTGGGCAGTTGTATCTTTGAGGATTTTTTGTTGGGTGGTTTAATTTTTTGAGTTCCAAGTATGTTTTAGATATGAGACCCTTGTCCGTTGTATGGCTAGTAAAGATCTTCTCCCAATCGGTGGCCTTTCTATTGATCTTGCCAGCTATGTCATTTGCCCTGCAGAAGCTCTGCAACCGTATGCAATCCCATTTGTCCAACCTTTCTTTGATTTGTTGTGCTTAAGGGTCTCTATTCAGAAAATTTCGACCTGAGCCAAGGAGAACTAGGGTTTCTCCTATTCCATCCTGTAATGTTTTCAGAGTGTCTGCTTTGAGTTCAAGGTCTTTGATCCATTTGGAGTTGATTCTGGTGCAGGGTGATATATAAGGATCTAGCTTTAGTTTTCTACATGTAGTTAACCAATTTTGCCAGCACCATTTACTGAAGAGGCTGTCTTTCTTCCATTCTATTGTTTTAGCTTCCTTATCGAAGATTAGATGGCTATAGGTCTGTAGGTTCATTTCTGGGTTTTCAATTCTATTCCATTGGTCCTGAGGTCTGTTCTTATGCCAATACCAAACTGTTTTGATTACTATGGCTTTATAGTAGAGTTTGAAATTTGAAAATACCAGATTTTTTTAATTTGCAAGTTAAAGAATCTTTAAAAAGCCATTCAAAACAATGTGAAGATTTTTTTTTTTTTAGAATTTTTGGTAATGTCCAAACCTCATAACCTTTTGAATTTTAAATTTAAACTCACCCAATTGTTACAGCATGCTGACAATTCTTATGTTTGAACACGTTCACAGACACACACAAAACACTCACACAGATCTTAAAGCGCGCAAAAATCAAAATCAGTTGTACGTACACCTTTTAAAGTTTTTAAACAAAAATTTAAGACAGTGTTTCTTTTAATCTAGGTACCTTTGTTGGGCTTTATTTTTCCAGAGCTTGCTTATCTAGCAAGGCAATTCACTAATTAGTCTCTTTGAATCCCTTCTGTTGGAGGAGGGCTGGGGGAGGGGTCACCTAAAACTAAACTGGCCAGATTTTTTTAATCCAATTTTAGACAAGAGCACTTTACAAATTGTTACATTGTCAGGACTAGCTGAAAAAGTCCAAACCAGGCACACAGCCTTCCACACTCTCCCTGCTGGCAGCCTCCACAAGGAGAAAATGCAGCCTGAGGCTTGAAGGGAACCAAACTAGCCCAGTAACCTTCCATGCCTGGGGGGGGGGGGCATAGCAGGTCTGTGACCTAGCCCAGCTGGAAGTTTTATTTCCCCAGAGATGTTCAAATAAATAACAAAAACACAGATAAACACAAAAACCAAGGATCCACATTTAAAACTGGTACCAATTCTAATACAGAACTAGACAAGAACTGAAGGCTGAGTTGGGGACTAATGGGCCCCAGTTTATCCCTACCGGAACTCTGTGCTGTTCTCATTCAGCAAGCTGAATCCAGAGTCTGCTGAGTGAGCCTGCCACACTCACCCAGAACTTCCCTACCCCAGAAAACATAAAACAAACACACTAAAGTTAAAAAGACAAACAAGTGGCCACAAAGACAAAATCAGGTCTCAGTGAATGGGGCGACATCTCACTACCATTCACTTACCAGGGGACTCAACCCCCTACTCACCTCCGGAGGATTTGTCTCTTAGATTCCTGCAGATGTTGACCCAGGGGCCTTCCAAGGCAGAGGAGAATTCCCAGTCATCTTGGGGCAAGGGAAAGAAGTCCCTAACGGCCGTCCCCTCAGACTGACAGGTTCTCCCCCACACTCAGACCCCCCGAGCCAAGGCCCAAGGCTGAGATCTAACTGGGGCCACTTGGAGATGGTCAGTGGCAGCTACATAATTGACAAACAAGCATGTTACAAAAGCAAAACCAGTGGTTTTTGTTTTTAAACTAACTAGGACAAGGTCTCAGGTGTCCTAGGAGTGGACTCACATGTTGTCCCATTTCCTTGAAAGTCACAAAACAAACACCAAAGACAATTAACGTCAGACAGACACAGACAAGACTAGACAAATGCCGCGCGGTCCCCGAGTGAGCACAAATGAGGAGAGAAACTTCAGAAGGGCGAGGCCGGCCGTGCCTTAACTCCCCCAAACACAGAGACACTCGGATCTCATCCCCCCTCCACGCGACCCTGGAGCAGTACTCCAGGGTGGGACTAGGGTAGTGGGCACGTCTGCTTTTCCCTCTAGTCCACCACGAATTCACGCACCCTGGGGTAGAACCCCAGGGCGGGACCAGGGTAGTGGGCACGTCTGCTTTTCCCTCTGGTCCACCACACACGTCCTGTACAGGCACTTTTGGATCCCCAAAACATAAAACGAACACGACAAACATGAAAGACAAGAGTTCTATCTTACCTCCTGCCGGTCCTGGAATCTGGGGTTTAGGGGCGCCTGGTTCCCGGCCAACGCACCAAATGAAAGTATCCCCTAGGATACTTTCGTCAACAGGAGGGCACCCCAGAAAACTCAGACTCCAGGCCGGGGGATGCAATAAGCAAGAGGAGTTTATTTGACATTTGGGCAAACGGACTCTCTGTCCCGAGCAGACAGGGAGCCCCGAGCAGCGGTTACAAGCCCTTTTTAAAGGCAAAAACCACAAGATTAACGCATAACACAAAGCATCCCATGATTGGTCCATTTAAAGGTCACCATATACACCAACAATCACTTTGACAGGCGGGAAATTTTGTAACACTCTTTGTAAAATGACTGGCCCATGGTTGGTTTAAGGGGGGGTTTACATGGTTACAGGCCTATGATTGGTTGACATTTGGCTTAGCTTGTAGTCTTGCCATGTGGTCGTTATCTCAAGGTCCTGTCTGGGGAATTTCTAAATGGGAACTGAGGAACACGTACTGTCTGTTCTTTATCTACTACCACTGACCTTGTCCTGGGGCCGGCATCTGGTCCCTGAAACTTCTTAACTCATTTTTGGGAAGGGAAGGGTCAGTGCCAGTGTGAGCAAGTTTACAGAAGCAGAATCAGCAGTTAGCAAGTTAGTAATGGTAATGGTCAATTTTTAATCTTTCAGGGTTCCATTCAGTTTTCCCTTTGTGGTCTCCTTGACTTCCTTCAGCTCTTTGTTAATGGACTCTATGGATGCCTTTAGTGATCTTTGTATGTTCTCTACCTGGTCTCTTAATTCCTGTATTACTCTTTGATTAGCTTCCTCGCGTTCGTGGGATTCCTGCAGTTCTCTTTGAGTGTTCTCAGCCTGCTCACGCCATTCCTCCCTTTCTCCTTGAGTATTCTCAAGTTGTTCACGCAAATCCTGTATTAGTTTTTGAGTAGCTTCCTCACGCTTATGATATTCCTGTATAAACTTCTGGGATGCCTCCTCTCTCTCCCTATCACGCTCATACAGAGTCCTTTGTACATTGTCAAACTTCTCATTTATCATGTTTGCTAGTAGTGTTTGGGAACTCTCTTCTGGATTATTCATTATCTGTTCTAATCCCTGATTATCAAGATTGGTAATTGAGACACCCGGATTTGCCATTTTTCTTTTGTTTTTCCGGCTTAATCTGCCCATTTGAGATGAGGATAGCACCAGTTTTGTGCTAGAACACTATCTTAAGGCAACCATCAACCAAAGTTTGCATTTGTACAGTCAATAGTCTACAGACACAATCTAGTTCAACAGATACATCTATACAACATCAAACAACTATATGTTAAAGGACTTCGAACTCCAGAAAAGAATTTGGAAAACCAGAAATTATTAGGATTAGGGAGAGATGTGGGTAAAAAATAGGAATAGATTGGTGTGGGGAGGCACAGAGAGAGTTAACTATGTCCTAGTCACAATGCAGAAAATGGGTTGGGTAGGATGCAAGTAGAGAGAGAGAGAAAGAGAAGAGAGGGAGAGGGGAATGAAAAGAGACCAGAAAAAAAATAGAAACGGAAAGATTAATGTTATTATAGAGATTAAAAGACGGTCTATTTAGAGAGGAATGTGATTATGTTGAGAGAAAGGGAGGGACATAGAGGAGGTGTGAAAAACTTTAAGGATGGGAAAGGGAGAAGAAAAGATCAGAAGTTCAGTAGAGCTAGACAAAAAACAAAAAGATAATTAAGAAAGAAAGAAAAAGAGAAAGAAGACAAGAAAAGAAAGGAAAACGCTCATTCACATATTCCTAAAATAAAAACTATAAGAGGAGAAAAAAAAAGTTACTGGAAAACAATTGTTTTTTCAGAAGAGGCAAAAATTAAAGATTAATAAAAGTTTTAGAAGAGAAAAAAATTATATTATATATATATATATATATATATAAGGTAACAAAAAACAAAAAACAAACAAAAAAAAGAAAAGAAGAAGAAAAAAAAAGTCTTTTGATTTTTTTTTCGGGTGGGGGGGAGGGGTGGGAAGAATCCTGTATCTCCCTTTTGTCTGTAACCAGTCTCTTGTTGGAGTCTCTGGTCAGCTTGAGGTCCTGTGGCTTGATTGGTTTCTTAAGTCGGTTTGTTGGAAGAGGCAGAAAAATGCTCTGCTTTACCCAAGATTTTGAGATCCCCCTCCCAGGTTAGTTTTTTGGGAGGGTGATCTGCTTTGAGAATCACAAAAGAGGGGGATGCGGTGATGAGGCTAGGTTCTGGGTAGAGTTGAGGCCTTTCAACAAACAGTAGCTTTTCCCTGGGGCTATTTTGTGATAAAACTCACAGCGCCCAGACTGGAGCCATTCTCAGGGTTTCTGTTTTTCAATTGATTGTGGTGGCTGCTAGAGGGAGGGGCAGCCTCTGGCTCTGTTTACCCTGTGAGGCAAGCCACTCCAATGGCTGGCGCCTGAGCTGGGTGACTTTTCCCTGGATGGAGCTGAGTCTGGCAGGTCACTTCACCATTAAGTTCTTGTGACCTGCTAAATGACTCGTTTTATTCCAAGGCCTGAGCTGGACCTAGCAGCTCCTCCGAGCTTTGTCGGTATCCAAGATGGAGATCACCGGTGCTGGGGGGGAGGGGTGGCCTTCCCTCCTCTGCTCCCTGAGAAGGAGTGAGGATGTCGGGCTTGTACTCACGCCGTGTCTTGGATCCTGGGTCGTCTCTGGTCTGCAAACTGTAGGATGAAGATGTCCGCTCCTTGTCTGTTCTTGTTGGTGTTGAGTAGAATCCGCTCATCCGCTGCATCAGGCTCCTTCGTCCCGGACTTTCTGTGTCTCAGGTATGTCCCCGCGGTGGTGGTCGCCACCGCGACCCTGCCGCCGCGACCCTGCCGCCGCAGTGGCAGCTGCTGGCAGGCGCTCAGGTATGTCTTTTTGCCTTGACTTCCCCTCTCTTGTCTAACTCTCTGTCCTGTGATGGCACACTTGGTGTGATTCTCTGGCTTAGGACTGTTCACTGGAACTCTAAAACTGCTTTCTATGCGAGAGCTTGTTCAGATTCCAGCTTCTCCTCCGCCATCTTCCCAGAACCCCAAGATGACAACTTTTTAAACAAATAGTTCTTTTAATAAGGCTAGGATTTTCTAGGCAGATATAGAGGGCTCAGGCCTGTACTATTATTTCCCATGCCTTTTCCTTCTGTCTATTTTGCCACATTTTAAAAAAAGTGACTCTGGTCCCTTGTTCTTAAAAGGGGATAATGGACAAAGATTCATCTTTTGTCACTTCTTCAAGCTGACAGCGGTGTTGATCCTACCTAGCCACTAACCTTTAACCTTAGCCTTTTTGACAAAGAGGATACCAGGGTTAGATGTCATTAAGAACAACATTTTAACTTTTGACAAATGCACAGACCTTTTTTCTGCCTACAGCAGTGTAGCTTATTTAGCCTTCTGGTTTGCAAAAGGATCTTTCTGGATGGTTTAGGAATGTGATCTCTACTTATCCTAACAATGCCTGAGTTACCTATGCAGGCTTTCAGACAGATATCAATAGAAACACAGTCTCAGGTTTACAAACGTTTTTCCTGAGCAGATGAATTTCATGTAGCTGGTGTCAGCTCAACAGTTACTGCCAATTAGAGCTTTTGGCACATACAGGGGTTGGAATCTAAAACTATCCTCCACATTTTACAACCTTAGCTTTTTAGTGCTATCACAGATGACTAAATTCCTGTCCCTTACAAGGTAGATAGTCAAAGATATTAGGCATGCTTAAAAACTATCTTCCCTTGACCTCCTGGCTCTGACCAATTTTTGAAAGGCCACCCACAAATGACACTAGGATCTGACATTATTTCTGCCATTCAAGCAGTGGCTTACGGTCTCTGGATGCTCCTCCATTGCTTTCATCCTGGAAGTGTTTTCTCTACACTGGGAAAAACGCCTTATTGTCATTTCTCTTAGTTAGTTGCTGGACTTGAACTCGGGGCCTGAGGGCTGTCCATCAGCTCTGCAGCTCAAGGCTAGAACTCTGCCACTTTTAATCCTAAAGCAACTCTGTTTGCTCTTTCAGCCTTCTGCTAGCTGAGTAGAGGTGACAGTTTCACACAGACCTTTTTCTGCCCAGGCTTGCTTCGAACCAGTTTGCAGATCAATGAGTCTCATAAAAGGCCACTTTACTCTAATTTAAAGTAACAAGGTGGTCAACATAGAAGTAACTTTTGAGCATGTTCTTACCAGAATGTAATTAAAGTTACATCTGACAAACTTACAAGAATCCACACTCTTTTGTGAGGATGTGCTGGGAAATGTTAAACAAACAAACAAACAAACCTATGAGAGCAAACTGAAATAGGAATTAAGCAATCATTTTGGTAATCTTAATTTTTCCTTTTTGCACTTTGAGGCAAATGTTTAGAAAAATTTTACTTTTAAACTTTATATACAGAAATCCATTCCTAATTTCTAAGCCGCCTATTGATCTGTTTTAATATTCTATAGTTTTTAGTTGCATTTTGAAAAATCCCTTGAACTCTTGAGGCTACATGTCACTCATTTCCTCTTGGCTGCTTGTTTTAAAACAGATACACATTAAAACATTTAAACTCAAATAATTTTTTCTTAATGCAAAAATTACAATCACCATCACTGTACCAAAAAGCTAGACTTAACACCTTTATGCCTTAAAAAAACATATCCAATGGCAGAATATCATTGAGAGCAAATCACATACAAATAAACTTTTCAACCCTTTTTTTAAGGCCTTCTTAATTTTAATTTTAACACATCCAAGGGGCAGTTTTAGCAATACTATTCAGATCATCACATAACTCATTTTTACCATCATGTTTCCAGTGTCTTTCTGCAGGGAAAAGGGACAGAATGAAGATGGGCCACTTGGTCCTTCCTGTGGAATGGGCACACACCCATTCTCAATCTTTAGGGTTAGATGAACTGTGTTTGTGCCAGTTTGCCCTCTTTAACCATGTGTGGACTTCTCCCAGGACCTGTTCCACCATGCATGACCAGCTGAACTCCACTTCTGCCTGTTCACCCTTCACTCCTAAAGATAGATATTCTGTTGGCTTCTAAGTTTCTCCTTTTTGTTAAGCCAGATATTTTGATTACATTGTAAACAGCCTTATGCATTCTAAACTAACACATTTTCAAATTTTCAAGTTAAACAATCATTAAAAAGCCATTTAAAACAACGTGAAAATTCTATAAAATTTTTCTGGTAATGTCCCAACCTCATAATTTTTGAATTTTAAAGTTAAACTCACCTAATTATTACAGCATGCGGACAATTTCTATCATGAACATGTTCATAAACACATACAAAACACAGATCTTTAAGTCCACAAAAAATAAAAATCAGTTTTATGTACATTTTCTAAAGTTTTCAAACAAAAATTTAAGACAATATTTCTTTTATACTAAGTAACTTTGTTGAGTTTCGTTTTCCCAGGTCTTGCTTGTTTAGCAAAGCATTTCACCAACTGGTCTTTTGAAGCCCTTTTGTTGGAGAAAGGCTGGGGGGGGGCGGGAAAGGTCACCTGAAACTAAACTGGCCTGATTCTTATCCAATTTTAGATCAGAGCACTGTACATTGTTGGGACTAGCTGAAAAGTCAAAACCAGGCACACAGCCTTCTCTTTCACTGAGCCCAGCTGGAGGCTGGAACTTTTATTTCCCCAGAGATGTTTGAATAAATTTCAAAAACACAAAACCAAAAACCCACATTTAAAACTAGTCCCAAGAGGCTGGGAAGGTGGCTTAGTGGTAGATCGCTTGCCTTGCATGCATGGGGGCCTGGTTCAATTCCCCAGCACCATATAAGCAAAAGGAAAAAAGCTGGAAGTGGAGCTGTGGCTCAAGTGGTAGAACGCAAGCCTTCAGCTGAAGAGTTGAGGGATAGAACCCAGGCCCAGAGTTCAGGCCCCATGACCGGATCCCCCCCCCAAAAAAACCCCGAAAAATAACTAGTACCAATTCTAAAACAGAATTAGACAGCACAACAACCAAAGGCTAAGTTTATCCCTACCAGAACTCTGTGCCATTCTCACTCAGCAAGCTGAATCCAGAGTCTGCTGAATGAGCCTGCCACTCTCACCCAGAACTTCCCTGTCTCAGGAAATATAGAACGAGAACAATCAGGCCTCAGTGAATGGGGTGACATCTCACCAACATGTGTTGACCCAGGGGCCTTTCAAGGTGGAAGAGAAGTCCCAGTCATTTTGGGGCAAGGGAAATAAGTCCCTAGTTGCCATCCCCTCAGAGTGGCAGATTCTCCCATATAATCAGTACTCCCTAGGTCAAGGCTTAAGGGTAAGATAAACTCCAAATGACAGACAGAACACTCAGCATACAGACACAACTTACAAAGGCATGCTGCAGCATTGTAAATTGCCAACCAAAAAGTTCCAGACTACAGAAAGTGTTTCCCAAAAAACTGGAAAACTTCCCAATACAGACGGGAAACTTCCCAAAAAATGTCTGCATGAAAGTGCCAGACTACAGATGGAAAATTTCCCAAAAAATGTCTGTACTAAACAGCAATCTATCCAGAGGGGTCTGGGGACATCTCCTCACAGACCTCATTGACAGTCTTATAGCATGTCCGCCAAGACTCCTTGCCAACCAGAATACAGACCTCGCTGGACACCAGAATTACAGATACAGAACCTGCAGGCAACCAAATATACAAAACAGCAATGCCTAGACTTGACAGCTGGGTTTTTGGGGGCGTCTGGAGGGTCTTATGAGGCAGAATCCAGACGAGCCCCCAGAAATCTTTTATGGACTTGGTACCACCGAAAGACCACCAGAGACCACAACCACTGCGAACAGCAAAAGAGTAGTTTCTTTGGAAGCTCAAGCTTGGTCTTCTGTGCACTGGGTAACCAGTGACACAAAGTCCCCGAAAAATCAACACAAAATCAACACAGCTTTTATAGTATTGAACAAACAAGTTTAGGGAATTTCCAAGCAGTTACATGATTGGTTTGAGTCCACTCTAACCACACTGCCCTTTCTCTGAACTATTGTTATTTTCTGTTCCTGGAACGCTTGGGCAACTATTCTGCTTTCTTAAGGGTGGGCAGGGTTGGTGGCAACATGTGTTTTTTCTCTCTCTCTCTTGGGGTTAGTCTGAGGGCAGACTAGCACAAGATGGTGGAGTTAATCTCAAATTGGACTTATTTAGGCTCTTCAGCCTGAATAAAACATAGCATACCACATCCAAACTTTTGGTAAAACACAGGTCTGTCTTACACTGTTGGACTAATAGAAGTGTATGTCTAGTGCTGTTGCAGGTGTGTCTTAAGGTGTGTGGAGTTTTTCATCCTGATGATCTTGCAATGGTGAAATTGACCATCTCCATAATTACCTGAGAAGATCTCTGCTGAGACCTCTATAAGTCACAGCTTAACAAAGAGCAATATTTACAATGAAATATATTGAACAACCAGACATCATGACCAAAATTAGTTTTACCTGATTCAGTGTATTTTTTACACTCTGTATCACATGTACAAGTTCCTCATTCTTTTCTCTCATTATGTTGTCTTTCCTTGTTTTTTTTTTGTTTTCAGAACCATGGTATAATAGGATATTTCTTATATTTTTGTCTTCCAGTCTTCAGAAAGTCTGCAGTTAAATAAGCTTAAGTTTCTTTCCTTAGAAAATTAAAAGCACATTGTGTGGGGTCTTCATCATAATTTTTTTATGATCTCAAATATTTTTTTATTTCTGGCATTTTACCTGTATAATCTCACTTCAATGTTTTCCAAAGGGCACTTTAGTGGAAGGAAGAAATTCAAAGTGAATTCTGGTAGAGAATTTCTGTTACTAAAAACTCTGGTACATAATAAGGTAAGCAACTCCAAAATTATTCATTAGAGAGATGAGTTGAAAGTCAGCTTTTTACACACTAATACTCTTTCCTCAACGAAAACAGAGGATTTAAAATAACTAATATTTTTTAAGTTATTGGCACAAATGTGCACGAATTTACTAGAAATAAAATGATCACTCACGGTCTGATACTACAAAGAATGCTTTCCAATAAGAGGAATCCCTTTCAGACATTTTCACACAATGTGTATCTGCCTGGTAACAGCATCCCAAACTAGACTAGCGCATTTAATAGCTATTTATTTTTTGTTGCTTTTTTGCAATACTGTTTTCTTATCATATTGATTAGTATGAATTCTATGGCCAGTATAAAATCGCATTTGTAATAAAAGTTACTAGATGGGACCTTCATGGATGAGGTGGTGTGGGGTTTCTGGTGGAGCCTTGTCTGATTCAAGGGAGGAGTTGGTATTGGCACAGTCTCTGTGGTGGAGCAGGGTGGGGCTTTGAGGCTGAAGCGCAGTCTGTGTAGGGCTTTGAGACAGCAGGGAGGGGACAGGAAGGACTAGACTTGTTAGGGGCAGGGTCTCTTGTGGAGTAGGCAGGATTGAGCATGAAGGCTGGCAAGTGGACCGGTTTTTAGTGGAAGAAGGTGGGGTTACTGGGGAGGAGGCTGTTGGGGGCAGAGCTTTGAGAAGGAAGAACAAGGCTACAAAGGAGGAGGGGTGCTGGTAGAACACTGTGAACCCTTGTGGGATATGTAGGGTGAGGTTCCCCATAAGGCAGGGAAGGGAATGGAGGCAAGAGGCTGACGGAAGGTGGAGATTCTGGTGCAGGAATGAGGAGCTATGAGGGATGGGTTTTCAAGGTCTGGCTTTGAGAGGGCAGGGTGGTATTAGGAAGACGTCTGCTAGTAATTGGTGAGGTTTCTGGTGGAGAATGGCAGGCCTTAGGGAAGTGTGCTAGGGTGGAGGTGGGGTTTCTTGCACAGCAGGATGTAGTCACAATGTATGGAGGATTTTTTCAGGACCAGAGCTTTGTGAGAGCAGTGAGAGGATAAAGTGCACTAGACTAGTTAGGATGGAGTTTCTGGTGTAGCCAGTCATCACTTCAAAAAGAAAAATCAGGTTGGGTGGGGATTTCAGTGTTGCAAGGCAGGACATGGACTTTGGACAGGGTTTCTAGTAGAGCAAAGAAACCTTCAAAAAGGGACTATGGAGGGACAGGGATTTACAATTCAGTCTGGTGAGGCTTCCAGAGGGAGGCCAACTGGTGCAGTGGTTTCTAGTGGAGCAATGTGGGTGTCGGAAGATTGAATAGTGTGGTGGGTATTTTCTAGTGGGGTTTTTCTGGAGCAGGACAGAGTTTGGAGCCATGGGGCTAGTTGGAGGAGGGGCTTTGAGAAGGAGTGGAAAGGCTACAATGGTGTAGGATAATTATGGGCATGGTATCTGGTGGTGTAGTGTGTGGATCTGAGGAAGGAACCAATAGGGGGCGGGCTTATGTGGGGAGCAAGGCAGGGCATTGAGAGAGTAGATGTGGGAGGTGGAGAGGCTTGTGGTGGAGAAGGGCTGGCTTTCTAGGCAGGACATGGGCTGTGTGAGAATCTTTGGCCAAGCAAGGTAGGGCTTCAAGGGAAGTTATAGGCAGGTGGAGGGTTTTTGGTGTAGCATGACGGGCTTTGTGGGAAGAGGTAGGTTCAGGGCTTTGTTTGAGAGGTTAGGCCACTTAGAAGTAGGCTAGTTGTGGGAGGAGTTTCTGATGAAACCAGGAGGGGCTAGAGGGAGAAGGATGATCGGGGTAGGTTTGAAAGGAAAGGGAGGAGCTTGTAGGTAGTAGGATATGGGAGCAATGGGACTATGCAGGACTAGAGTAGTGAGGGGCGTGGTATCTGGTGGATGAGGTGGGGATTCGAGGAGTAGCCCAATGTAGACAGAGTTCTTGGTGCAGTCAGGTCGGACATAGAAGGAGATATGGATGTGACCTGGTTTCTGGTGGTGCAGAGCAGGGATTCCAGGAAGGGGTGGAGTAGAAGAGGAATTTCCCTATAGCAGAGAAGGGCTTTCAGGAAGGAGTCTGGTTTCAGTCAGGCCTTTGAAAGTTTATAGCAGGGCTACCAGGGGGTAGGTTATTTAAGGTTGGGCTTTTAAAGGAAGAGGCTGACTGGAAGTGTATTTCCAATGGATCCAGTCAAGTTTTATGGACAGAGGGGATAGGAAAGGGGCAAGGCTTTGTGAATAGTGGAGCAACAAAACATAAAGTTACTACTAATAAATACAATATAAGAACACCATTTTCTGTCAGTGTAGAATTATATTACTTTTATGTATGCAAGAGATACTAGTGAAATTTTTCTTTATTCCAGTTGAGTGAAAATAAACCACAGGTCATATCAGGCTCAGAGGCACACAGGAGACTAAGACATATGAAGCATTGGATTTGATTCCCCATCACCACCATTAAGGACCACAAATAAAAAGTTTAAAATTTCTCACTTAGTCATAATGGACACTATTGTCTTAAAATTGGAAATGAATAGAATTTTTACTCCGACCATTTTAGAAATCCTAAATGTAAGTAGTAATGTTTTAACTTTATACAATATTGGGATGTATACTAAAAATAATTAGGAAAATATAAAATTGTATGCAGAATGTTCGTTCTCCACCATCAATTCTAATCTAAAAGAATTTAAAACCAGAAAATTGCCATATAGTGAGGTTGCAGCATGGTTTCTTTTCAGTCATCAAAATGGTGACATAAGCAATGTGTCTTTATCATTGGATGCATTGATGTTAAAACTTCTAAGAATGTGAAGCACTACTATACAGACCCTGAAGAAACTCAGAAGGAACTGTGAAATGATGTTGGAATAAAATTAATGACTAATTAGTGTAGGCCAATAAATACTTTCCACAAAAAAAAGGCTACATTGAAAAATAAACAGTGAAAAGGAAGCAGGCAGGCAGACCTAGAAGTAAACATTATCCAATGAACAACATCTACAGAGGCATGATTGCAATCTTCTTTTACCTAAGTTACAGTTACTGTCTTATGTTCTTCCCTAATGCCAAATAACAAAGACATGAAAATACAGTAATCATTTTCAAGGCATTAGAATTTACAGAAAGAATTCAATGAATGTATTGCTAGAAAGTAAAGATAGATGTCTGAGTTAAAGAGTGAAGAAAATATCCATAATCTCTGGCCCTCTGCTGTGACAGGGGTACAAGCCGAAGCACAAGGAGAATGGACAGAAGTACAGTAGGACATACCAGTAGTTCGCAAGATGCAATGATGAATGTAAAAGGGGAGAAAATCAACAAGATCATCACTTAGCACAAATGGAATGAGAGAGGGAGAGGGAGAGAAAAAAGGGAATATTAAGAGTTTAAAGTGAACCTGTCTGCCAGGACTATCCTGAGCATATATTAATTAATAAAAATGAGGGAAACCATGGAACTTATGTTTCTTTGAGTCTGGCTTCCGTTCTTTCTGATAGAAGCATAAAATTCCATTGTGTATATATACCACATTTTCTTGATCTCGTCATCTATTGAAGGGCATCTTGATTGGTTCCATATCTTAGCTATAGTAATAATGCTGCAAAAACATAGTTGTATATTTAGTGTGGTTTAGCTTGAGATCATTTCCACAATTGCCCAGGAATGGGATTGCTGGTTCCAGAGCTATATATATTTGACCTTACAAAATGATGCTAATTGAAATGAACTCTAAGTCATAGAAACAACAAGCCTTTTTTTTTCCCCAGATATCAACCTTGATGTAGTAAAGTAGTGTATCTAGATCTTATTTTATTTCATTTGTCTTTTTCCACTGGTTTATCCCTGGAAATATCTGTCTTGATTCTGGTACCTTCCATCTTGTATATGCATTTATCTGATTTGGAGAAGGAAAGGGAAAAATATAGTGATGAAAGAAGTATAAAGAGTGACCCATTGCAACAATGGTATTCACATGGCACTATATCAGAAATGAACTTTACAACTTTGGGGTGGGGGTTGTGGAGGGTGGGAAGGGATATGAGAACAACAATGGAGTGGGTAACACTATTCAACAAGGAAGGTACATTACTCATGTAACTGTAACCACTCTGTATAGTATTTTTGAAATAAAAAAATATAAAATTTGAATCTATCCCAGGAAAAATATCCTTTTCAAAATAATACATCTGTAAGTACTTGTGAGGGATTCTAGAGTCAAGCTATTAGACCTGGAAAGGGATAGATTGGGAAGTCATCTCAAACAGCAGTCAAAAGTCTGAGAGCTGTGCTCTGGAAAGGTCAAACAGGCAAGGGAAGACAGGGGTATAAGCTATTACCTCAAGAGTATTTAAGTTAGAGCTGTTGGACAATTAAAGATTAAGACTTTGGAGACAAGATGTATGTCTTTGTTATGGTTGTAATGACTATTGCTCCCTTGTGCTCCCTAACAATAAGGGATTCATTATCACTATGTATACAAACAATATCTCATGTCAATAGTTGTTGTAAACACCAGCAAGATTGATGTGGACATACCTGTAGCCACTGACCATGCCCCCCCCATAGTATAATGAATATAAAGCATGTCAAGCACGATTTAGGGATCCAGAAGCTGGCAATGAGGCTTTGGGTCCTCTGGTGTCTTCTTTCCTATCACTTCCTATGATTTCTCAGTTCTTTGGCCAGGTATCCCATCATCTTTGCTGTCCCATGGTTGTGGTTAGTGACAATACTGATATTCTGAACACCTCAAAACAAAATGGAAAAACACTTCCTCAAAGAAGATTGACGAATGTATAGGAGCACCTGGAAAGATACCAAACATCAGCAGTCATACTGTGATCCTCTAGCAAAAAAGTACAATTCAGAAGTATCTTAACTTCTGATAATATAAGAGATGGATAATTGTCCCTTTTGTATATTTGGTATTGCATAATTTTTCAGAAACACATATACGTTGTGAAATAATGTTATTTATTTTATAGGTCACAGACCACGTCACGGGAACGATGACCCTATTGTCTTATCTCAGTTGCCTGATTCAGACTTAGATGATTGTGAATTGCCTAATTATGAACATTTCTTCATGAAACTCAACAACACAGAATGAAGTGTCAGGGTCAGGCCATTCCATACTTGTAAGGATTTTTACGTATATTAGAATAATATACACCTACACTGCTCAGCACTCATGGCACATTGGTATGTTATAATTATCTTCAGATCAGAGAAACGCTAGAGCTTAAAATAGAATGATGGGCTATACATTTTCAGTGCAAGAGTGATGATCACCCCCTGCAATTATTCTCATTGGAGAATCCTTCCTATACATTTTACTAACTTAGCTTCTACTCTGTGCTTTATCATTATCAGGGAGTGTCACACTGTCTTGAGCTACAATACTGCATCAACCTTAGCTGCCTTTGAATTTTATCTCCAATATTGATACCAAGGTCAACTCTGCAACTCTAATCACATAGTTAGTTGACACCCGAAATTTTCAAGCCTGGTTAAAAATTCAGCTATCACTGTTCATTGCCAGTGTTAAAGATCTCACCCCTATAGATTTATTGTGTATCTTCTTGTATTTCCAACACTGCCTTAGATGTTGGTTTTTGAAGTAGAGCTTTTAGTTTGCATTTGATTTATGGAGGTACTAGTGATGCCAGTTGAACTGCACATATTATAATGTAAGTAATTTGATGTTTTGACATATGAATTTAATTTTGGCAATTGAATAAGTGAATACACATCACTCACAAAAGTTTCTTTATGAGTATTGGTATTACTTTATTGTGAACTTGCTAAAAGCCAGCCATGAGAGCACATGTCCCTAATCCCATCACTTCTGTCATTGAGACAAGGCTTGAAAGGTCCAGCCCACTTGGCAATTCATAGTGAGAACCTTTCTACAGAGAAGGAGGAGAGAATATCAAAAAAAGCAAATGAATCTTCCAACAGTTTTGTTACATATTCTTTACACTTAGCCATTAAGACCACTATAATAGTATTGTTCATGACTTCTTGCCTACTCTTTTCCTATTCTGAGCTGTTTTGTTAATGGATTTCTAAGAAATCATATAAGAATCGCATAAGAAATCTATATAAATAATATAAGAAATCATATAAAATAGTTTTGTTGAGATATGTAATCTAAAAGGAATAATTTCAGGAAACTATTAAGCACATAGAATGTAATGCAGGGCTGGGAAGGTGGCCCAGTGGTAGAGCACTTGCCTTGCATGCATTAGGCATTGGGTTCGATTCCTCAGTACCACATAAGCAGGGAAAAAAAGCCGGAAGTGGTGCTATGTCTCAAGTTGTAGCGCACTAGCCTTGAGCTGAAAAGCTGAGGGACAGTGCCCAGGCCCAGAGTTCATGCCCCACGACCGGACCCCTCCCCCCCCCAAAATGTAATGCATTGACTCTTTATTGAAAACTTCAGCAGTTGTAGTTTGTTTATTCTGATAACAAAGATTATAAACTAAGTTACAATAGTATGCCAAATGGAACACAGAACTAGAAACATGAAGGGTAGCACTAAAGAATGCTACTGCTACCACTAATAGAGTAAGAATGAAATTTAGGCAAAATTCCCTCAGAGTAAAAGCCACAGGACAACCCCTACATTGCTTTCATTGTTTCATATGAAGAAAAGACTTTTTTTTAGTAAAGACAAATTTTCACAGTTATTAATATCAATTGGGTATATATTTCTTACGGCCTTCAGGAAGAATGCTGTGACCATGTTGATGGAAGCTGATTTCTCTGGGACCTACTACACAATGTGCAGAATCATTTCAAGCACTGCACCTGCATTAGGGTAATTTTAGTGCTCATGAGTATTTTTCAAGTTAGGAAATGAATTAAGTATTTTATTAAAAACAGAAGTAGGCATAAGGCTAAACAAATTTCCTAAGTACCTAAGACTTATCCGTTGTAGACCCATAATTCAAATCCAGGTTTCCACCAGGCACATGTGAGGATATTCTGTGTCACATTCATTACCTTTCGAGAGCTATGGAGCAGATGAACCCACATTATCTTCCTAATTATGGTAATAATGGCAATGACATTGCTACAGAATATAAATATTTTTAAATGAAAAGGGTATGGGTAATGACATTATAAGTGATCTTTATACCAAATAAAGTTCGATATAATTTCTAAAGAAATAACTGAGTGAACATCATTCCGCTTCCACTGTTTATTATTCCTGGAGTAATTGCTTAAGGAGAACAAATCCATGTCAAAGACACTTGTGCTGATGAACACAGGCTTTTAGCATTAAGTACCTTGAATACAAAGGGAATAGTTTGTTGTGGATATATAATCCAAAAGAAGTAATTTTTGTGGCTACTTACTTCCTTGTTGTACCAAAGAAAATCTATTCCCTATTCTAAAACATAGATTAATTTAATGGATATTAGTGATATCAGTATAAATTAGGTGTGCATAATATATGTAATATATGCTATTACATAACATATAAATATTATACTTATAATATATATCATTACTGATATTCTATAACTACTATAAATAATATATGTATAAAACTGGTTTTAGTACTATACTGTGAAGGATACAAGGAATGACAACTTTATTTAAATAAATATATTAAGTTTTAGTCACCTAAGTTATTTTTGTGCCAGTACTGAGACTTGAACTATGGTCTGGGTGTTGTCCCTGAGCCATTTCACTCAGACTGGCTTCATATAGCTCTCTTCAGATCTCAGCCCCTAAATAGCTGGGATTGCAGATATTAGTCTTGTTAAATTTTTTAATTCAGTCCTTGGTAGGTTCTTACATAATTATTTTTGAATGTTCAATTATATTATGATATTCCATTTCTAAACCAATTCAGAATAAATAACTACTTATTGGGTAAAACTATATATTGCAATCGAAATTGTAAGGACCCTATTTTACTATCAATTTTCAAAGATATTGCTAGTTTAATTCCTGGACAGACAAGTAGAAAAATTAAATTATGTGTGCATAATACATGTAACATACTATATTGCACAATATATAAATGATATGTTTATAATATATCCGTAATTAGGGATATTGTATAATTACTATAAATAATATATGTATAAAACTGGTTTTAATATTATACTGTGAAGAATACAAGGAATGACAACATCCCTATCTTAACTATCTCATTTTCAACAGTATGTAAACTGTGCTATAAACATATATCTTCAAGAAAGCACACCTCTGTAATCACATATTCACCTTCAAATATTCTCCTCATCCCTATGAACATCCTCTAAGATTGGCTACACTTATCCACAGCAAACACTTTGTGATACTTTCTGGATAATGTTGCCTGTCTTCATCCTTATCAGCCTTTCAGCAACTTCAGTGAAGAGCATTTTCTCCTGCTTTGCCTGTAGACGATATCATCTTTGTTATTTCCCAGCAATGAAATTGTGCCTGGCACTTGAGCACTGGTACATTCAGAGGTTCTTTGGTTGTGTTTTAGTGTAAATGAAAACATACTGATTTGAAAATACTACAAATATTCGTTCTTTAAATTTATTGTTAATTCAAATATAATAGGGGTGGTTTTAGTGGTGCATGCCTTTAAATCTAGCTACTTAAAAGTCTGGAAACAGAGAAATGAACCATGAGACACTTATCTTCAACTAAGAACCAAAAAGCTAAAAGTGGAGCTGTGGCTCAAATGGAAGACTGGCAGCCTGAGCACAAAAGAAAAGTAAAAAAACCTATGCCCCTAATTTAAGTCACAGTATTAGCACTCATATTATATATATATATATATATATATATATATATATATATATATATATATATATATATATATATATTTTACACACACACACACACACACACACACATATAGGTTCCTAAAATATCCTGAGTTAATTTGTCAAAACCTGGTCATAGATTACATATGAGGTGTGAAAAAGTATGTAAGTCTGAAGTGACCCCAAGGTATTTTGACAAGACAACTGGAAGAGTTATCACTTAATCAAATAGTAATGAGGGATAGGTTTGTAGATAAAGATCAAAGCTCACTTTGGGATCTTTTGAATTTGTTAAAATCAGTAGCTAGTGGGCTGGGAAGGTAGCTCAGTGGTAGAGCGCTTGCCTTGCATGCTCAAGGCCCTGGGTTCAATTCCTCAGCACCACATAAGCAAAAAGAAAAAAAGCCGGAAGTGGCGCTGTGGCTCAAGTGGTAGAGCGCTAGCATTGAGCTGCAGAGCTGAGGGACAGTGCCCAAGCCCAGAGTTCAGGCCCCATGACCGGACTCCCCCCCCAAAAAAATCAGTAGCTAGGATTTGTCAGTACACAGGATGTTATTAAGGACTTGAATTAAAGAAAGAACAGAGCTGGAGAAAAAAAGCCAAATAATTACGTGCACTCAGTGGTAACAATCATGAGAAGGAAGATTACAGAACTAAGCCCTGAGATACACAAATATGTAAAACATGACAAATGAAGAAAAACTAATAAGTATTTAATGTGGACTTATACGGATAGGTATTTTTAATGTTTAAGGGTTACGAAGTGATTGTGTGATGACCTAAAATTTAAGAAATTGGTAAGGTCAACTATTCCTTGGGCCAACGATACCTGATAGTTTAAGTAAAACGGGGTCATAAGAGTATGTCTTGATATACCAAAGTGAAAACAGGCCAATATTTGGGAAGCCATTTTTTGGACATGTGGTTGGAGTGACAATTACTGCAGTTTGTTCAAGTGTCAGTAGAAGGGTACAGTTTTAGTACAATGATAGAAATCTTTCAGGGATCTGGTAGATTTTCCCTCTGTCTTCAATTTCCCTTTTTTTCTGAGAACTAAACTATCATCACTGAAAGCCAGTCCCAAATTGTGCCTTTGGCAAGTTACCAGATATTCAGTCTATCACATGCCCAAATAACAGAGAATGGGAACAGGTATACATTGAGCACTCACAGTAGACAGGTCTCTGGTCTTTCTCAGGAAGAGCCTTCTGCAATTGTGGGATAGATAGGGCTGGATAATATACAAAATAAACATCATATGTTGAAAGTATTCTGCTAAGTTGACACCTGAGATATTGGATGTTTTAACTGCATTGTATTGATTATGATGAATCAGTTAATCAGAATGCTTATACAATATGATGTTAGTAGACTGTGAAATGTATGTTTATTTATTGCATTTCCTTTGTATAACATATAGAATGTTTGGAAATTTGGTATAAATCATTCATCGTTTTATTTTTTCAATATGGATTAATACTAGTTCTCAAGCATGGGGAAATGCCCTGGAACTTTGTACCTTGAAGTCATATGTTGCCATGTGTCATATCCTATTTTCCTTGTACAGAGATGGTAATAAATCATATGTAATTTATTTTTTATTTTTATTGATTTTCTATTGCAGAGTTTGAACTTGGGCGCTGGGCACTGTTCCTGAGGTCTTTGGCTCAAGGTTAGCTCTCTAAAACATCAAGCCACAGTATCAATTTTAGTCTTGAGTGATTAGTTGGCGATAAGTGTCTCAAGGGAACTTTTCTGCCCAAGCTGGGTTTGAACTGTGATCCTCAGATATCAGCCTCCAGATTAGCCAAGATTACAGGTGTGAGCTACCAGCACCTAGATATATGTAATCCAAACTGAAGTTTTCTTCAAGTGTTTCATCCTACATTGAAGTTATTTTTCTTTCAAACTTTTTAATAAATATGTAATCTATTCAATTTTGAAAAGTACTGCTGTACCTCCCACTTATTTGTGGCATTTCTGAAATCCAAGTTTCTCTCTGTTTCAGGGTGGATACTTTTGCCTGCATCAAGTATTATTGTTGAACACATAACATCTGGCTGCTTAGAAAACAAAGGATGTGAAACTACAGTAGCCAGATAAAGAACTTCCAGGACAATTCAAGGGCAACTCATGTACTCTCTGTGTAGGTGAATAGGGACCATAGAAAAGAAATTTTTATAAGTGATTGAGTGTGTGTGCACATAGATGATCACTTGTTTATCTGTTGCTATAGATTTACACATTCACTAGTAAAACAATTATATATAAATATATATTATATATAAATATATATTATATTTATATATATAATTTATTTATATGTAAATTTATATTTTATATAAATTTATATATAAACATATATATATATATATATATATATATATATATATATATATATATATATATATATGCAGATCACAGTTTCCAAAATCCAGAGAACCACCTTCATGGGCATCATTTTCTTACGTTACTCTTTGGGTAATAAGAATGAAACCTGGAATTGTCCAGTGGTAGAGAAATTACTCAGAGATTCAAGCATTTGTCTTTCAATATGTTGCTTGTTCTTAACTCTAAAATTAGGAAAACTGTTAATATATAATATATGTTATATTATAATATATTTAATATATTATATATAATGTATAATATATTGTATATTATAATATATGCTATATATAATACCTGACAGTAGTATATATTTACAAAGAAAAATACAATAAACCTATCAATGTCCATAATTTCCTAGCCTTGATTAAGTTCAGGAGAGTTAGGTGCATTACATCTCAATAGGAAAAGTCTACTGAAGTTCTAATGACCTTGAGCTTGATAAGGAGAATTCCTGTAAAAGAAGCCTCTTCTCAATTATGAGAAAAGGTAAGTTTGGAAAATTTTTTTGGATTTTTTTGGGGGGGCGGTCATGGGGCCTAAACTCTGGGCCTGGGTGCTGTCCCTCACCTCTTCACCTCAAGGCTAGTGATCTACCACTCAAGCCATAGCACCACTTCTGGCTGAAGAATCGAACCCAGGGCCTCGTGCATGCAAGGCAAGCACCTTCCCAGCCCAAGTTTGGAAGTTTTCAAGAAGAGGAATTTGTCATTTGCTTTGCATCCTTGATTAGTAATGAATATTTATCATTTTGCTCCAAATTTTGTTTCCTTTTATGTTTCCTAATCAGTTACACAGGATCATCATTCCATCGCATATCTTTAAGTCCTTCTTTTATTTCTTTTTATCATTAATGTTTCGTTGTTGCTGTTTTGCTGATGCTGAATCCTGAACTCAGGATCTAGGCAGTGTCACTGAGCTCCAGGCTAGTGCTCTACCAATTGAGCCACAGCACCACTTCTGGCTTTTTCTTCCTGGGCTTGCTTTGAATCATGATACTCAGATCCCACCCTCCTGGGTAGCTTGGATTACAGATGTGAGCCACCAGGGCCCAGCACGTCCCTCTATTTTAGATATTATTCTACAAGCCTCCTATCCAACGTCACTCCTAAGATAGTAAAAGGAACTATGCCAATAGTTCCTTCACACTCTCATCTCCTGTTATGGCTATTATGTGTCTTTTCCATTTTATCTTAAACCTACTTCACTGTTCTCTTCCTAATCATGGTTCTAGGTGTGTTTCTAATAATAACCTAAATTTAGTGGCTATAAACCCTAAATCACTCAACTATTAATTTCATTTAATTGTTTTTCAATATGATTGGTTTTCTGTATAAATATGAGCTTATACTCAGCTTCGTGCATCTACCTAATGGCATAAGCAGAGACTAGGCTTATTCTACCTCAAATGCAGGAGGTTAGCCAAATAATAGCCTACAGTATTCCTGCCTAGGAGTCAGTCAAGTAGTTGAGTGCCTGAAAGAAGGAATGCATTCCTGGCATGGGAAGGGGTGGGAGAGACAAGAGCCTAGAGAGCAAACTGGAAGTCACAACATTTAACTTCTCCTTTGGGGAAACTGACCTCCTGTAAAGTGGCAGTGAGATAACACCTAGTGAATTTTCATATATGAAGGAAGTTGTCATGTCTCACTACACAACTCACTTGTAGTCAAAGAAAGGGTCATTCTTTTGTGTCCTCCATAGATCCAATCTCACTTAATCTCCATATTAGACTTTGCCCAGACGACTCTATTCCTACCAGAAGATCCCTAATGAGGAGAAAAGTGTGATCTCTTGGCTTCTGACTGGCCCTGTGGGAACTGAGGCCACTTTTAGTTTTGAACCTGTTCCTCCTGACAAGGCTGTGGTGGGTGGTAGGAAAGCTCATTCTCTGAATTGTGCCCTAGTACCAAATCTCTTCAGAGAAATTCAAGGAATGACAGATTCTGCCTGCGGTGGGGTGGGGGGGTAAGTTTCTCCATTTCCAAAGAGTTCAATTAATATCTGATTCTGAGGCCCAGATGTAGGTCCTTCACCAGATCCTCCAAGTTGGAGTGGATGTTAGCTCAGACTCCAGGCCATTCTCATATTTCTCCAGCTCTTTCTCATGAACAAAAAAGTCATGGAGTTGAGTTCAGAAACAAGGAGAAATGAGAGTAGCAGAAAAATCATAGGCAGGGGGAGGAATTAGAAACTTTGGGTGAAAAAAGGGCTCAGAAAATCTAAGATCACTCACATCATTTGGGAATCACATCATAAGATTAGGGAATAAAAGTAATAAATTACTACCTAAATTAGTAACTCCACTGCTTTGACTGCATTACAAGTATTCTGTCAAAAGGTAGCTGTCCTAAATCTATTTTGATGAGGAAAATGGAGCACATTCTTTCCTCACAAAGTTCTGAGTATATTCAGCCATAGCCAGGTTGTTCTTACTCTCTATTTCTCTGTTACTTTCCTTTGCTGTGTTCTATCAATGACACTTGACAGTGTTATCATCTTCCGACATGTAATTACATTTTCTTTTAATCCATTTGCTATAAAAATCAAACAAATTATGGAGAAAACTATGTCTATGGTACATTTTCTTCCATGACATATTTATTTTATGTTAAGTATTATTTTAATAATTTCATTTTTAAAACTTGAGGAAAATGTTTTGTTACTGCACTAATTATTTGTACCTGTTTTTGTATTTTCCTATGTGTGTATGTTTTTTTATTAAGCTTCTGAAATTTTCTTTTTCCCCAACTGTTGGTCTTCTTAAAATTTCTTCAAATTGTAAACTATATATGATGGTCCTGTGTGTGTTCATTGCTATACTTAAATTTTGATCTAATATCCACATATTATAGATTATCTTCAACCTATTGTAATTGCTCTGAAAATCAATATGGAGGTCCCTCAGTAAAGCAAAAACACAATGCCACAAAACCCAGTGAAATTAGGATTAGGTATCTATCCAAAAATATTTACCAATGATACAGTAGAAACATTCACTTCTCACCGGTTGCTGGTGCCTCACGCCTGTAATCCTAGCTACTCAGGAGGCTGAGATCTGAGGATCGAGGTTCAAAGCCACCGGTCAGGAAAGTCTGTGAAACTCTTATCTTCAATAAACCACCAGAAAACCGGAAGTGGCACTGTAGCTCTAGTGGTAAAGAACTTGCCTTGAGCTGAAGAGGTGAGGGAGAGCACTCAGGCCCAGAGTTCAAGCCCATGACCGACCCCAAAAAAAGCTGATAATGAGCTGCTAGAGGTAGTTTCCTTAAAAAATCTAACAGCCAAAACTGGACAGGCAAACCCAGAGCTCTGCACCACATCAGTCTGCCATGCCAATTGCTTCTACCATAGTACTGGCTACCCAGTTTACCCACTCATGACCTTTTTACCCTGATTGTGCCCCACAATCCCTCACAACTTTTACTCTTTCACTTAGTCTATGCTTTCTTGTCCCCGATAAACTGTTCTGGATGCCTGTATTAGCTACCCCAACACTTACAAAGCGGTTGCTGCTACCCAATTTCCTGCCACTTCAACTAAGTTATGACACTCACAATTACACTTTCCCTGGTATCCTAGTCTCTGCTACTCTTTTCTGCTACCCATAATTCATAACACCATGGTTCCAGCCACCTGATCCCTGACACCCTTGTCTCTGATACCACATTCCCAAACAAAACAAGAGAAGAGTGGGCACAAAAAGTCGACTTGGGTACTACTCTTGCAGGCACATTGGGACGTTATTCCTCAGGTATTTAACACAGGGGAATTACTGGTGGTGGAAAGAAATGATGTTATTCAGAGGTGACCAATATCCAAGGATATCAACTGACAACTTGTTGCTAGGAAAAGAAAGCCCTAAGGTGAAAGATAATGAGAAAAGAAAATTTTACAAAGATATTGGGGATGATGCAATAGGTTTAGCTTATACTCTTCTACTAGTGATCTGAATTATTTTTTGACATAGATATGTAACTACTTTGCATTTTAAAAATTATATGAGGAGGAGTTCCGGGAAGATGGCAGAGGAGAAGCTGGAATCTGAACAAGATCTCTCATAGAAAGCAGTTTTAGAGTTCCAGTGAACAGTCCTAAGCCAGAGAATCACACCAAGTGTGCCATCACAGGACAGAGAGTTAGTCAAGAGAGGGGAAGCCAAGGAAACACATCAGCTGCCGCTGCGGCGGCAGGGTCGCGGCGGCGACCACCGCCGCGGGGTCATACCTGAGACACAGAGTCCGGGACGAAGGAACCAGACGCAGCTGACGAGCGGATTCTACTCAACACCAACAAGAACCAACAAGGAGCAGGCAACTTCATCCTGCTGTTTGCAGACCAGAGACGACCCAGGATCCAAGACACGGCGTGAGTACAAGCCCGACGTCCTCACTCCTTCTCAGGGAGCAGAGGAGGGAAGGCCACCCCTTCCCCCCCCCAGCACCGGTGATCTCCATCTTGGATACCGACAAAGCTCGGAGGAGCTGTTAGCTCCAACCCAGGCCTTGGAATAAAACAAGTCATTTAGCAGGTCACAAGAACTTAACGGCGAAGTGACCTGCCAGACTCAGCTCCATCCAGGGAAAAGTCACCCAGCTCAGGTGCCAGCCATCGGAGTGCCTTGCCTCACTGGTAACCAGAGCCAGAGGCTGCCCCTCCCTCTAGCAGCCTCCACAATCAATTGAAAAACAGAAACCCTGAGAATGGCTCCAGTCTGGGCGCTGTGAGTTTTATCACAAAATAGCCCCAGGGAAAAGCTACTGTTTGTTGAAAGGCCTCAACTCTACCCAGAACCTAGCCTCATCACCGCATCCCCCTCTTTTGTGATTCTCAAAGCAGATCACCCTCCCAAAAAACTAACCTGGGAGGGGGATCTCAAAATCTTGGGTAAAGCAGAGCATTTTTCTGCCTCCTCCAACAAACCGACTTAAGAAACCAATCAAGCCACAGGACCTCAAGCTGACCAGAGATTCCAACAAGAGACTGGTTACAGACAAAAGGGAGATACAGGATTCTTCCCACCCCTCCCCCCCAAAAAAAATCAAAAGACTTTTTTTTCTTTTTTCTTCTTTTTTTTTCTTTCTTTTTCTTCGTCTTCTTTTCTTTTTTTTTGTTTGTTTGTTTTTTGTTTTTTGTTACCTTATATATATATATATATATATATATATATATATAAATTTTTTTCCCTTCTAAAACTTTTATTAATCTTTAATTTTTGCCTCTTCTGAAGAAACAATTGTTTTCCAGTAACTTTTTTTTTTCCTCATCTTATAATTTTTATTTTAGGAATATGTGAATGAGCGTTTTCCTTTCTTTCCTTGTCTTCTTTCTCTTTCTCTTTCTTAATTATCTTTTTGTTTTTTGTCTAGCTCTACTGAACTTCTGATCTTTTCTTCTCCCTTTCCCATCCTTAAAGTCTTTCACATCTCCTCTATGTCCCTCCCCTTCTCTCAACATATTCACATTCCTCTCTAAATACATTAATTTTTACGTTTCTATTTTTTTTCTGGTCTCTTTTCATTCCCCTTTCGGTCTCTTCTTTTCCTCTCTCTCTCTACTTGCATCCTACCCAACCCATTTCCTGCATTGTGATTAGGACATAGTTAACTCTCCCTGTGCCTCGCCACACCAATCTATTCCTATTTTTACCCACATCTCTCCCTAATCCTAATAATTTCTGGTTTTCCAAATTCTTTTCTGCGGTTCGAAGTCCTTTAACATATAGTTGTTTGATGTTGAATAGATGTATCTGTTGAACTAGATTGTATCTGTAGACTATTGACTGTACAAATGCAAACTTTGGTTGATGGTTGCCTTAAGATAGTGTTCTAGCATAAAACTGGTGCAATCTTCATCTCAAATGGGCCGAGGAAGCCGGAAAAACACAAGAAAAATGGCAAATTCGGGTATCTCAATTCCCAATCTTGATAATCAGGGATTAGAACAGATAAAGAATAATCCAGAGGAGAGTTCCCAAATAGCTCTACAAACACTAAACAAACATGATAAATGAGAAGTTTGACAATGTACAAAGGACTCTGTATGAGTGTGATAGGGAGAGAGAGGAGGCATCCCAGAAGTTTATACAGGAATATCATAAGCGTGAGGAAGCTACTCAAAAACTGATACAGGATTTGCGTGAACAACTTGAGAATGCTCAAAGAGAAAGGGAGGAATGGCGTGAGCAGGCAGAGAACACTCAAAGAGAACTGCAGGATTCCCACGAACGGGAAGAAAGAGAACTGCAGGAATCCCACAGAAGGGAGGAAGCTAATCAAAGAGTAATTCAGTCATTGAGAGACCAGGTAGAGAATACACAAAGATCACTAAAGGCATTCATGGAATCCATTAACAAAGAGCTGAAGGAAGTCAGGGAGACCACAAAGGGAATGCTGAATGGAACCCAACAGAAGGAATGGGAGTCCAAAGAATCCATAACAAATCAACTAAGTGATTTGAGAAGAAACACTGAACACCAAATTAAGGAAGTAAAGAAATTCATACAAGACCTAAAACAGAGTTTCAACAAAGAACTTGAAGCCATCAAAGCTGACCAATTAGAAGAAAAAGAGATAAAAAACAAAGTAGAGAGTCTTGACAGCAGGTTAGACCATGCAGAAGATCGAATCTCAGGGATTGAAGACAGCCTAGATATTATAGAGAAAGAACATACAACCATCCAAGAAAAGTCCAAGAAATATGATAGGTCTATCCAACACCTGGAAAACACCATCAGAAGGCCCAATCTAAGGATAATGGGTGTAGAGGAGCACCTAGAAACAGAAGTTAATGGTCTAGGAAATTTGTTTAACAGGATCCTAGCAGAGAACTTCCCAAACATACAAAAAGATAGGCCTATTCAGATACAAGAAGCTTTTAGAACCCCAAATAGACCAGACCAGAATAGGAGATCCCACTGTCACATTGTAATCCACACAGGATCAACCCAGACCAAGGAAAAGATCCTTAAAGCTGTCAGGGAGAAAAGGGTAATCACCTACAAAGGGAAACCAATTAGAATTACCTCAGATTTCTCAGCAGAGACAATCAAAGCAAGAAGAGCCTGGAATGACGTATGCCATGCCCTAAAAACAAATAATTATCAACCAAGAATACTGTACCCAGCTAAACTCTCCTTCATAACTGAAGGCCAAATAAAAACCTTCCATAGCAAAGAAAACTTGAAACAATACATCTCCACCAAACCAGCCCTACAAAAGATTCTTAAAGTTGTCCTACACATAGAAAACCAACAAGACCGCAACAAAGGCCAAGAAACTGCACCCAAACTGCGAATCCAAGAACCATAGGAAGAACCCAGTTTTCGCAGCCCCCAAGAAGGTAGATAACATGGCAGGAAATCCCAAATACCTCTCAGTCCTATCTCTTAACGTTAACGGACTGAACTCTCCAATTAAGCGACATAGACTGTCTAGTTGGATAAAAAACAAGACCATTCTATCTGCTGCCTGCAGGAGTCACATCTTGCCCGTAAAAACAAACACATCTTCAATGTTAAAGGCTGTAACAAAATCTACCAAGCAAACGGCCCTCATAAACAGGCGGCAGTTGCAATCCTAATATCAGATAAAATAGATTTCAAACTAAAATTCGTGAGAAGAGATAAAGAAGGTCGCTACATACTAATTAAAGGATCTCTCCTTCAGGAGGATATTACAATTCTAAATATCTATTCGCCAAACAATGGAGCACCCAAATTTATCAAAGAAACACTACTTTCCCTCAAATGCCATATAGATCCAAAGACATTAATTGTTGGGGATTTTAACACACCACTCTCCCCACTAGACATATCAACCTGGCAAAAACTCAACAGAGAAACCGCAGATCTAAACAGCTGCATAGATCAACTAGACTTAACAGACATTTACCGAACATTTCACCCAGCAGCATCAGAATACACGTTCTTCTCAGCAGCACATGGAACGTTTTCTAAAATAGACCACATTTTAGGCCACAAAGCAAACTTGTCTAAATTCAGAAACATTGAAGTTATACCTTGCATTCTCTCTGACCACAAGGGAATAAAATTAGAACTCAACACCCAAAGCCACCAAAGAAAGTCCAGTATCACATGGAGGCTGAACAACACACTGCTGAATCATGAGTGGGTCATGGAAGAGATTAGAAAGGAAATTCAAATGTTCATGGTATTCAACAAAAATGAACACACAAATTACCAGTTCCTCTGGGACACAGCAAAGGCAGTACTCAGAGGCAAGTTTATAGCTCTGAGCTCCTACATCAACAAATTGGAGAGATCGGAAACTAACAATTTAATGACACATCTAAACCTCCTTGAAAAAGAGCAGCAAGATAAACCCCAATCCAGTAGACAGAAAGAAATAATCAAAATTAAATCAGAATTAAATGAATTAGAATCCAAAAAAACTATAGAAAAAATCAACAAAACAAAGAATTAGTTCTTCGAAAAGCTTAACAAAATTGATAGACCCTTAGCAAATGTAATCAGAAAAAGGAGAGAACACACCCAAACTAATAAACTCAGAGATGAGAATGGAAACATCACCACAGAAACAACCAAGATTCAGAACATTATAAGGGAATACTTCTCAAAACTTTATGCTAATAAGTTTGAGAACTTGACAGAAATGGACCTTTTCCTAGCAAATATTGACATGCCAAAACTAAACCAAGATGAGTTAAACCAGCTTAACAGGCCCATATCAAACATTGAAATAGAAACAGCAATAAGAGACCTCCCAGCTAAGAAAAGTCCAGGACCAGATGGTTTTAAAGCGGAATTTTTCAAGGCCTTCAAAGCAGAGCTCACACCAATACTCCTCCAACTCTTCAATGAAATTGAAAGAGAATGCTCACTACCGAACACATTCTATGAAGCCATCATAACCCTCATCCCAAAACCAGGCAAGGACTCATCAAAGAAAGAGAACTATAGACCCATTTCTTTGATGAACATTGATGCAAAACTTCTCAACAAAATTTTGGCCAATCGACTTCAACAATTCATCCAAAAAAATCATACACCATGATCAAACAGGATTCATTTCAGGGATGCAAAGCTGGTTCAATATACGCAAATCAATTAATATTATTCATCATATCAACAGGAGCAAGAATAAGAACCAAATGGTTATCTCAATAGATGCAGAAAAAGCATTTGACAAGATCCAACACCCCTTTATGATGAAGGTTCTTGAAAAATTAGGAATCCATGGAACATTCCTCAATACAATAAAGGCTGTATATGACAAACCTACAGCCAGCATTATACTCAATGGTGAAAAACTAAAGCCATTTCCTCTTAACTCAGGAACGAGACAAGGATGCCCACTCTCTCCACTTCTCTTCAATCTAGTATTAGAATGCCTAGCTACAGCAATAAGACAAGATGCAGACATAAAGGGGATCCGAATAGGGAAAGAAGAAATAAAACTCTCCCTCTTTGCAGATGACATGATCTTGTATTTAAAGAATCCCATGGACTCCACTCCCAAATTACTCAAGCTGATTCAAAACTTTGGCAAAGTAACAGGTTATAAAATTAACCCCCCAAAATCAATGGCTTTTCTATATGACAACAATGAGAAAAGTGTGGCTGAAATTAGGAAAGCAACTCCATTTGTAATAGCCCCACAAAAAATAAAATACCTAGGAATTAACTTAACCAAAGAAGTGAAGGACCTATATGATGAAAACTTTAAAATCTTGAAATAGGAAATCAACACAGAACTTAAAAAATGGCAAAACCTCCCATGCTCCTGGATTGGCAAGAATAACATCGTGAAAATGGCAATACTTCCCAAGGCTATCTACAAATCCAACGCGATACCTATCAAAATTCCACCCTCATTCTTCAAGGAAATAGAAGAGGCAACTCAAAAATTCATAGGGAACAATAAAAGACCCCGAATAGCAAAATCGCGCCTCAACGGAAAGAACACTGCTGGAGGAATATCAATACCAAATTTCAAACTCTACTATAAAGCCATAGTAATCAAAACAGCTTGGTATTGGCATAAGAACAGACCTCAGGACCAATGGAATAGAATTGAAAACCCAGAAATGAACCTACAGACCTATAGCCATCTAATCTTCGATAAGGAAGCTAAAACAATGGAATGGAAGAAAGACAGCCTCTTCAGTAAATGGTGCTGGCAAAATTGGTTAACTACATGTAGAAAACTAAAGCTAGATCCTTATATATCACCCTGCACTAGAATCAACTCCAAATGGATCAAAGACCTTGAACTCAAAGCAGACACTCTGAAAACATTACAGGATGCAAGAGGAGAAACCTTAGGTCTCCTTGGCTCAGGCCGAAATTTTCTGAATAGATACCCTTAAGCACAACAAATCAAAGAAAGGTTGGACAAATGGGATTGCATACGGTTGCAAAGCTTCTGCAGGGCAAATGACATAGCTGGCAAGATCAATAGAAAGCCCACCGATTGGGAGAAGATCTTTACTAGCCATACAACGGACAAGGGTCTCATATCTAAAACATACTTGGAACTCAAAAAATTAAACCACCCAACAAAAAATCCTCAAAGAAACAACTGCCCAATAAATAAGTGGGGGAAAGACTTAAAGAGAAGCTTCTCTGAAGAAGAAAGAAGGATGGCCAATAGACACATGAAGCAATGTTCAACATCCCTAGCCATAAAAGAAATGCAAATCAAAACAACATTGAGATATCACCTCACTCCAGTTAGAACAGCAAAAATCAAAAACTCTAACAACAACAGATGCTGGAGGGGATGTGGACAGAAAGGAACCTTACTTCATTGTTGGTGGGAATGTAAACTTGTTCAACCACTTTGGAAAGCAGTATGGAGGTTCCTCAAACGACTTCACATAGATCCCCCAAATGATCCAGCAATCCCACTTTTGGGCATTTACCCAAATGTTTACAAACAAGACCACACTAAAGCTACCAGCACAACTATGTTTATTGCAGCATTATTTACCATAGCTAAGACATGGAACCAACCCAGATGCCCCTCAGTAGATGAATGGATCAAGAAAATGTGGTATATATACACAATGGAATTCTATGCCTCCATCAGAAAGAATGACATTTCCCCATTTGTTAGGAAATGGAAAGGTTTGGAAAAAATTATATTAAGTGAAGTAAGCCAGGCCCAAAGAAGCATAGGTCCCATGGTTTCCCTTATTTGCAATATCTAGTATAGGTATGAGTCAAGCGGAAAAGGTCAGATAATGTGATTTTAGGAAAATGAACCCTTAAATATGTATTTTAATGTTTTCGTTTCTTTCATGCATATGTTTCTAACGCATTTTTAAGATTATTTCTTTGTTGGTTTGTATGTCCCTCCCCCACAGTGTAACCCTCGCTTTCACTATATTTGATGTCAGTATAACACGTGGAGGAGATGGGGGCAAACAAGTCGTTTAAGGATTCAGGTGGACCTGTTGCAACAATGAGAAGTACAAAATGTCATGTCAAAACCAGCTTTACAATGTCGGTGGGGGGGGGAGGGGAGTATAATTGCGTGGGGGGAGGGGGGAGGCTGGGAAGGGAGGTGAAGGGTAAACAAAGGAGGAGGCTGCAATGCTTGGTAAGAAATGTATGCCTTATCCTGCCCATGTAATTGTAGCCCCTCTGTACAGTATGTTCTCAAATAAAATAAAATTAAATTAAAAAAATAAATAAAAAAGCTGATGTGTAACTCAAAAAAAATAAAAAAAATAAAAATTATATGAAGATGCACATTTATGTGGCACTTATATTAATTTATGAAATAGTTACATAAGATCACATTAATGATATTCAATATTTTATGTTCAATGTTATGCTCATGAGTCTGCGTTTGGCAATATGAATTGAGATCTCTAACAACAAATGGAATTTCATTGTCAAATTCTACAAAGAGATTACTGATGCTAGTACCAAAATGAAAGCTGGAACAAGAAAGCTGAAAGTTTGAAGGGAAGGGATCAGTGGTAAGGGCGATGATGAAAGAGAAATTTTTCACCATAGAATCTTGGAAGAATAGAATTTTTTTTTGTTGAATTACTAGCTTTTTAAACCTTCTTAGAAAGCAGAACATTATTTTTTATTCTTGCTTTTTGGAAGCTCTTTAATGAATGGTTTAACCAAAAATTATCAAAATTACTATGAAAATTAAATTATGTGAATTATCAGATTAACATTATATTCAAAGTTGCCTTGAGATGCAGGAAGATTGGATTCTTTTCTATTAAATTAATGGAATAAGCTTCCTTTGAATGGTTGGACAGTCCATGACACTTGTTCCAAAACAAGAAAAGATACTGGAGAGAAAAAAAAAGAGGAACGAGACTCAAGGCACCTGAAATTAGCATGTTCTCATTTGGATTTTAAAGTTTTATTTCTACAAAGAATAAGTATTTCATCTTAACAAAATAATTTCAAAATGGATGTGCTACAGGATAGCTTCTAAATATAATATTTAATGTTGTTGGATTATTTGAAGACAAATGTTTACAGAAAACTTTAAATTCCAGAAAAAGTGTAATGTTCCAATAAACACCTAGAAGGAATATAATTTAAAAATTCACGGTTCAAAGCAAACCCTGGCAGGAAAGACTGTGAGTCACTTGTCTCCAAACAGGAAGTGGCACTGTGGCTCAAGTGGAAGAGATCTTCTCTTGAGCTGAAGAACTCAGGGATATGCTAAAACCCAGTCCCTGAGTTCAAGACCTAGGACTGACAAAAAGAAATTTAAAAAATTAAAGCATTAGGGCTGGGAAGGTGACTCAGTGGTAGAGTGCTTGTCTTGCATGAATGAGGTCCTGGTTTCAATTCCTCTGCACCACATAAGCAGAAAAAACTGGAAGTGGCGCTATGGCTCAATTGATAGCCTTGAGCTGAAGAGCTCAGGGACCATGCCCAGACCCAGAGTTCAGGCCCCCCTACCAACAACAACAACAAAAAAAATTAAAGCATCAAACAACCTGAAGATGTTGACCAGAATAATGAGTGAGGCATTATCCGTTTACATGACTTAGTGACTTGAAACCTAGTTTACCAGGGGAGGTGGTGGGCAATTTGTGTGTTTGATGAAACCTGCGAAATTATTTTGTACTCTCCCAAGGATGGAGAAAGGAGGGAATGGGGGAAGTAGGATAGGTGTTTGGCGGCCTTGCCTTTTGGTTCAGTGATTGTTTTCTGGAGTCAAATTCAGAGAAATACTGCTTGCAATCCTAGTTGCATGGGGAATGAAGAAGCCATGTCCTGGAAGTGGTTTTTGCACTGCCCTTGGCCCGGTTCCAACCACCACTGGATAATCCAAGTCCCATTTGAGGACCAAGATACCTTGAAGACTACTAATCCACTGAGCAGGTGGACTTAACCACAGCCAGAAAAGGCAAAAAATTCAATGCGGAGGGCAGCACTGGAAAAATCCTGTACAGAGGGCTTTCAGTTACATGAGTAGGGTAATGAGTACATTTCCTATCGAGCATTGTTGCCTCCTCCTTGGTTTTTCCCCTACCATCCCTTCCCTCCCCACCTCTCCAACTCCTCCTTCCACTATCCCTGCCTGACAGTGTAAATTCATTTTCTACATAATGTCCTGTACATCTCTTCGTCACAATGGGTCAACCTGCAGCCCCATTTAAGCATTTTGCTACATCCTTTCAACTCCCCAAATTACAAAAGTGAATATACAAGATGCACAACATTGGAATCAAATACAGTGAAAACAGGGGTTATATCGTGGGGGGGATGAACCTACAAAAGAAACACATAGTGCCTTATAAGTATATTAAAAACAAAACCAAGACTGATTTGGGGTATATTTCAGTTAACATCATCTTATATGATCATATGTACATAACCTTTGATCTTCTCTGCTTGTCCTAGACATGTACTAGTCCTTGCAAATAAGGGAAACCATGGGACCTCTGTTTCTCTGGGCCTGGCTTACTTCACTTAATATAATTTTTAACAAGTCTTTCCATTTCCTAACAAATGGGGCAATGCCATTCTTTCTAATGGAGGCATAGAATTCCAGTGTGTGTGTGTGTGTGTGTGTGTGTGTGTGTGTGTGTGTGTGTGTGTGTGTGTGTGTGTGTGTGTGTGTGTGTGTGTGTGTATACATACATATATATACACATATATATATATATATATATGTATATATATAATATTTTCTAGATCCATTCATTTACGGAGGGGAATCGGAGCTGGTTCCATATCATAGCTATGGTGAGTAATGCTGCAATAAACATGGTTTTGCTGGTAGCTTTGGTGTGATCTTTTTTGTGATCATTTGGGTAAATGCCCAAAAGTGGGATTGCTGGGTCATAGGGAGCTCTATGTGGAGTCTATTGAAGTACTTTCATACTGCTTTCCAAAGTTGTTGAACAACTTTACACTCCCACTAACAATGCAGTAGAGTTCCCTCCAGCATCTGTAATTATTACATTTCTTGATTATAGACATTCTAACTGGAATGAGGTGCGATCTCAATGTTGTCTTGATTTGCATTTCTTTTATGGCTAGAAAACTTGAGCATTCCTTCATGTGTCTAAAGGGCATTTTTACTTCCTCTTCAGAGAAATCTTTCTTTAAGTCTTTAGCCCACTGAGTTATCAGGCAGTTGTTTCTTTGAGAATTTAATTTTTGTGTCCTAAGTATATTTTAGATATAAGACCTTGTCCATTTTATGACTCATGAAGATCTCCCAGTACGTGGGCTGTCTACAGTTCGTGTTAGCTTTTACCTTTGCCTTGCAGAAGCTCTGCTGTTTCATGCAATCCCATTTGCCCAACTTTTCTTTGATTTGTTTTGTTTCTTGTTCTCTATTAAGAAAATTTTGGCTTGCACTAAAGAGCCCTAGAGTTTCTCCTATTCCTTCATGTAATGTTTTCACAGTGTCTGCTTTTATTTTGAGTTCTTTTATCCATTTGCAGTTGATTCTGGTGCAGGGCGATATATACGAATCTAGTTTTAGTTTAATAGGTGGTTAACCAATTTTGCCAACACCATTTACTGAGAAGGCTGTCTTTTCCCATTCTATGTTTTTTAGCCCTTGTCAAAGATTAAGTGGCTATAGGTCAGTGGATTCATTTCTGAGTCTTCAGTCCTTTTCCATTTGTCCTCAGGTTTGTTCTTGTGCCATTATCTCTTTGTTCTTATTACTATGGCTTTTTAGTAGAGTTTGAAATTTGGAACTGATATTGCTCCAGCACTGTTCTTTCTGCTAAGGATTGACAAACCTACAGCCAGCATTATAGTTAATGGCAAAAAGTTAAAATCATTTCTTACAAATTCAGGAATGAGATAAGGATGTCTTCTCTCTCCATTCCTCTTCAACTTAGTATTCGAATGCCAGCTGGGGCAATAAGACAAGATGCAAACTTAAAGGGGATCTAAATAGGGAAAGATGAAGTAAAACTATCCCTCTTTGCAGATGACATGATCTTGTATTTAAAGAACCCCATGGACTCCACTCCCAAGTTACTTGAGCTGATCAGAAACTTTGTCAAAGTAGCAGAATATAAAATTAACCCTCAAAATTCAATGGCTTTCCTGTATTCCAATAACGATAAGAGTGAGGCTGAAAATAGGAACACAATACCTTTTTAATATCCCCCCCTAATACCTAGGAGTTAACTTAAGATGTGAAGAACCTCTATGATGGAAACTTTAAATACCTGAAAAATTAAATTAAGGCAGAACTAAGGAAGTGGGAAACCTCCCACGCTCCTAGATTGGGAAGAGTAACATCATTAAATTGGCAATACTGCCAAAGGCTATATCCAAATTCAATGTGATACCTATCAATATTCCAATCTCACTTTCAATGAAATAGAAGAAGCAAACCAACCCAGATGCCCCTCAGTAGATGAATGGATCAAGAAAATGTGGTATATATACACAATGGAATTCTATGCCTCCATCAGAAAGAATGACATTTCCCCATTTGTTAGGAAATGGAAAGGCTTGGAAAAAATTATATTAAGTGAAGTAAGCCAGGCCCAAAGAAGCATAGGTCCCATGGTTTCCCTTATTTGCAATATCTAGTATAGGTATGAGTCAAGCGGAAAAGGTCAGATAATGTGATGTTAGGAAAATGAACCCTTAAATATGTATTTTAATGTTTTCGTTTCTTTCATGCATGTGTTTCTAATGCATTTATAAGATTATTTCTTTGTTGCTTTGTATGTCCCTCCCCCACAGTGTAACCCCCGCTTTCACTATATTTGATGTCAGTATAACATGTGGAGGAGATGGGGACAAACAAGTCGTTTAAGGATTCAGGTGGATCTGTTTCAACAATGAGAAGTACAAAATGTCATGTCAAAACCAGCTTTACAATGTCGGTGTGGGGGGGGAGGGGAGTATAATTGGGTGGGGGGAGGGGGGTAAAATTGGGTGGGGGGAGGGGGGAGGCTGGGAAGGGAAGTGAAGGGTAAACAAAGGAGGAGGCTGCAATGCTTGGTAAGAAATGTATGCCTTATCCTGCCCATGTAATTGTAGCCCCTCTGTACAGTATGTTCTCAAATAAAATAAAATACAATTAAAAAAAATTCATATGGAAGAATAAAAGACCCCGAATAGCAGAGAGGATTTATGTGATTCTCATTTGGTATTACCACTTTTATTCTACAAAGTAATCTATGGATTTTAACTTTCTTCCCTCCCTTTGGATAAACCTCACAAAAACCCTGGCTCTAGCTCCCAAGACACCTAACTCTTAGGTCTGGACAATTGTTCCTAGATAGTGAATTACTTAGTTGTATTTTGAATGCATAAAACTAGCATATTTTGATCTCATGAGAAAACTGCCTTTTCCCTCTCTCAAATTCATTTCCTGATAGGCATTTTTAGAAAGAATATATTTTCATTTTTAGATGAAAGTATTGTAGGAAACTATGTTCATAATCTGGCTCCTCCTGCACCTCAACACCTAAACACAAATGTCACAAAGCATTTATAAGAAACAATACAAAGACCAAACACTGGGAAATGCTCAGATGCAGAAAGTTTTACAAAACCCAGAATATAACTCTGCTGTCTGAGGCAGGGGCTCTCTGTGTAAATTAACAAACCCCAAAAGAGCAGCCAGGAGTACCGGACATGAGTGTCCCTGGCTGATAATCCAAGGACAAGGAGCATGGAAGGGCACCCTGAGCCTGCAGGAGAGTGTCTGGAGGAAAGTTTCCTTGCCAGCCTGAGTACAAAAGTTAGCATCACCCCACCTGGGCCTGTATTTCTTGTCTTCTCCCCACAGCTGAGCACAATCGTCCACTGCTTCACGGATGATACTGTACAAGCTGATCCCCAGAGTGGCTTCTGTTTTGTCTGCACTCCTTTCTAGGTGGGTGCTCCCCCGCCCTGCCGTGTGTGTGTGCTATCACGGGCTGATCCTTAGGGCCCAGTCCCATGGGGCTGGTGGGTGCTAGATGTGGGTCAGTGGCACTGTGTCATTCACGCAGCAGCTTCCCTAGTCCAACAGCAGGTACACCCTGATATCCTCCCACAGAATCAGGCGAGATGCCCAGAAGCACCTGAGTTGGGCAGGCTGCCACTTGGATCCTACTTCATCAGAGGGACCAGGATGCCAGATGAAGTGGCTGCTTCCTCAATTAGTAATTATTTTATGGAGCAGTTATAAACAAATTGACCCACATTACTGTATGATATATAATGATATATCCTTGAGTCTCTAGTCTACAAAATCATTGAACTTGATACTAGCAAGAATGGATTTTATTGTATGCGTTTATAAGGCCTAATGGCAAACTGAAATAAAAGTACAACAAAAGTCTTATCCAAAAAACACATTCTTAAATCTCAGAATTAAAAAAAAATGTATGTAAGTGGTGCAATGTAGGGAGCCGGGGCGAACGCCATTAGATGGCGCCCACTCCCTTGCAGCTTTGAGGTAACCACTCCATTTCAGGCAGTGCTTGGCAGGACGGTGGGTCCTGGGCTTTGCGCATGCACGAGCCACGTAGAGTCCCCAGCCAATCCCGTGTCACCTGGTGACGGTGAAAGGCAGATGACCAATGATAGAAAGACCCGTGTTCCTATTCCCTATATAAGCGGCCATGTTTCGGGTGCACGCGCTCTCGCGCTCAAGCTCTCCTATCAATAAAAAGGCTCTCCAATAAAGCGTGATCTGAGAAGACTCCTGGTGTGGTGGTCGTTCTTTCTCGCTGGCCGAGAAGGCGTTCGCCGCAGTGCAAATAAAGTTATACTAGAATAGTAAAATACACACAAAAACACTACATTCGTTACATTCAAAAGTAAAATAAGGAGGGGGGACCAAGATGGTGACGGGGCAGTAGGGAAACGCCACAGATCTCCCCAACCAAAAAGAGAGTTGAGTTCCAACGCTTAATCTCCCCAAGAGACCGACAACAACAAAAAGACGAACACTCAGAGAAAAACCAGAGGTGGAAAATAACAAAAAAAGAAAGAGAGGAAAAGAAGAATTTCAGAACAGAGAAGAGTGAAGACCCCTCTCCCAACCTTTACTGGCCGCATGGCAATGTGCCAAGCTGCCGGCCAGCCAGCCCAGCGGGGGCTGCCGGAGCCCCAGAGACACAGGGGGCCGCTTGCAGACCACCCGCACAGAAGCGGACTGAGGTACCATTTTGCAGAACAACTGTTCGCCAGGAACAGAGAAAACTACCAGCCGGGTGTCTCTAAGAGGATCCCACCCCCACCCCTCACTCTCCACCCGAGCATAGAGGCTACATCCTGCCAAAGCCGCCCGGCACTGGCAGCATGACAAAGGAACCTGTCTCCAGACCAACCGCGCAGAAGCTGCCGGAATCACTAGACCCGCCCGTTCTTGAGCGCAACAACCCGGCAGGGGCCTCCCAGGTCCCAGAAGCACAGGGGGCTGCTTGCAGATCACCCGCGCAGAAGCCACCTGAGCATGGACACTGTGGCCCCAACAGCTTCGATAGAGGCAGAGACAGAAAAGAATCACACAGAGACACCACCGCCCAGCCCAGCCCGCAACCACCCCAACTGAACTAGGATTGCAACAACAACTGATGACCTACACCACACAGAAACAACCAGCTCCAGGGTGAGTACCCCACAGGGGACAGTGCATCCCTCAAGGTAGACCAGAGATGGAGGGAATCCCCAGACCCTGACCTAGACTCCCTACACCAACACCCGAACCACAGGACCCACTAAAATTGGGAACTGTTCGAGAGCTGCACCAGCCCATGGAGCACATTCTGATGGCCAGGCCAGAGAAAGAGTGTCCCTGGAAGGGAGCTTAAATGCCCAATATAACAGTAGAAGAAATTTGAACTGTGTCCTCCAGGCTACATAACACATCAGCACAGGCCTAAGGAGCGTGGTCCATGCTGGGGCCGGAACCAGGCCCGGGGATCTGGCGCCTGAACAACACAACCAACTCGTCCCAACTGAAGTAAAAAGATGAGCATACGCCTCAACAGAGGGGAGAAAATCAGGAAACAGCACTCCCCGGAAAGCACGCCTGTGACAACAAAAGACCTGGAGGCCCAGGACAAGAAAAGCCCAAACACCACCAAAACTCCACCCATATACCCTAGGCTGGGAATTGGGCAACACAGGCTGCCAGCACCTGATAGTAAGCAGGAGCTCAGACTGTTAAGGCGGCTCAGCAATAGAGTGATAGTCTTGGATGTATGAGGCCCTGGATCTGATTCCTCAGCATCACAAAAGCAAAAGGTTCAGAAGTGGTGCTGTGGCTCAAATGGTAGGGTGCCAGCCTTGAGCTGAAGAGCTGAGGGACAGCACCCAAACCTAGAGTTCAAGCCCACAACCAGCCCAAAACAAACAAACAAACAAACAAAAACGCATCAGGAGCCCATAGCAGACTCCAGTATTTGGGAGAGTGCATCCAGAGCATCTGATCTTCACAAGAGCACCCGTAGGAGCAAACACAAGCAGTCTAGGCTGCTCAACCCTTCCAAAGGTGGGGATTGCCATCAATCTACAGCAGAGAGCTGAGAATCCTAAGTAGGTCAGAATAGCAGCTGGAAATAGGCTCCCAACAGAACCCGGATCAGGCACAGACTCTCTCTACCAATACAGAATGAGCAACCAAGCAAAGACAGACACACCAAAACAAAATTGAAGAGTAGTCTCCTGAACCCCCATGCGAAAATCAAAGAGAAAAATCACAAGGTTTACCACCACCCAGGACAGCAAGCTCACCTCAAAAGCCAGCAGCCACGCAGGGGAGAACCCCAGTGGGAGCAAAGCAGGAGTGGAAGACAAAAGCAACCTCCAAGGGTTGCTGGAGGCAATGACTCAAGAAATAAAGCGAGAAATTGATCAGAAATTGAAAGAGCACAAGGATGAACTATCAAAAGAGATACAGGATATCAAACAAAAGTTGGATGCAAAAATAGAAGCTGCACAAACCTCAGTAAGAAGTATGATAAGCGCCAAATTAGAGGAAATACATACTGAGATCAGTACTCTGAGAACCAACACTGAATCCATAAAGGGATCCATTTCCTCCATGCAAACCACAATAGAAGCCACTGTCAACAGAGTTAATGAAATGGAAGGTAGACTGTCAGATACATAAGACAGAATACACCAACTGGACCAAAAAGTGACAGATTTGGAAAAATCACTCATATTAAACCAAAGGGAAATTCAAGAGCAAGCAGATAATGCCAAGAAGTTTAACCTTCACATAATCAGAGTGGAAGAATGTGAGGAATTACAGAGCAAGGGAATGCAATAACTTTTTAACAAGATAATCAATGGAAATTTTCCCCACCTCAAAAACGACCATCTTAACTACATTCCAGAAGCTTATAGAACACGCAACAAGCAAGATCCCAGGAGAAACACTTCTAGACACATTATAGTAAAAATGATAGATCTGAATAATAAGGAAACAATCCTGCATGCAGCAAAAATGAAGAAGCAGCTATACTACAACGGGAAAAAAATTAGAATCACTGCAGAGCTCTCCACACAAACAATGGATACTTAAAGATGTCCTACACATAGAAAACCAATAAGACCACAATAAAGGCCAATAAATGGCATCCAAGGGAATAAAATTAGAACTCAACACTAAAAGCCACCAAAGAAAAGTCCTGTAACACATGGAGGCTAAACAACACACTGTTGAATCACTAATGCGTCATAGATGAGATTAGAAAGGAAATGCAAATGTTCGTGATATTCAACAAAAATGAACACATAAATTACCAGCTTCACTGGGACACAGGAAATGCAGTTCTCATAGGCAATTTTGTACCTCTGAGTTTCTACATCAACAAATTAGAGAGATCTGAAAACAACAATTTAATTAGACATCTGAACCTTCATGAAAAAGAGCAACAAAATAAACACCAATCCAGTAGATGGGAAAAAATAATTAAATTTAAATCAGAATTAAACTAATTAGAATCCAAAAAAACCTAGAAAGAATCAACAAAACAAAGAGTTGGTTCTTCAAAAAGTTAACAAAAATTGACAGACCCTTAGCAAATCTTATCAGAAGAAGAAGAACACACAAGGAAATAAACAAACTCAGATATGAGAATGGAAACATCACCACAAAAACAACCAAGATCCAGAACATTATAAGGGAATACTTCTCAAAGCTTTTGCTAATAATTTTGAGAATCTGGTAGAAATAGACCTTTTCCTAGCAAATATTGACATGACAAAACTAAACCAAAATGAGTTAAACCAACTTAACAGACCCATATCAAGCATTGAAATAGAAACATCAATAAGAGTACTCTCATCTAAGAAAAACCCTTGACCAGATGGCTTTACAGTGAAATTCTACAAGGACTTCAAAGCAGAGCTCACACCAATACTCCTCCAACTCTTCAATGAAATTGAAAGAGAAAGTGCACTACTGAACTCATTCTATGAAGACATCATAACCCTCATCCCAAAACCAGGCAGGGACTCATCAAAGAAACAGAACTACAGACCCATTTCTTTGATGAACATTGATGTAAGACTTCTCAACAAAATTTTGGCCTACCGACTTCAATTCATCCAAAAAATCATACAACAAGATCAAACAGGATTCATTTCAAGGTTGCAAAGCTGGTTAAATATATGCAAATCAATTAATACAATTCATCACATCAACAAAAGCAAGGATAAGAACCACATGATTATCTCAATAAATGCAGAAAAAAAACATTTGACAAGTTCCAAAACCCCTTTATGATGAAGGTTCTGGAAAAATTAGGAATCCAGGGAACATTCCTTAAAACAATAAAGGCTGTATATGACAAACCTACGGCCAGCATTATACTTAATGGTGAAAAACTAAAGCCATTTCCTCTTAGGAACGAAACAAGGATGTCCAATCTCTCCACTTCTCTTCAATTTAGTATTAGAATACCTAGCTACAGCAATAAGACAAGAGGCCATCATTAAAGGATCCAAATAGGTAAAGATCATGTAAAACTCTCCCTCTTTCCAGATGATATGATCTTATATTTAAAGATTCCCATAGAATCCACTTCCAAATCCCTCATGCTCATTGAAAATTTTGGCAGAATAGCAGAGTATAATGTTAACCCTCAAAAATCAATGGCTTTACTATACGCCAACAATGAGAATAGTGTGGCTGAAATAAGGAAAACAACTCCATTCGTAACAGCCCCACAAAAAATAAAATGACTAGGAGTTAGTTTAACTAAAGATGTAAAAATCTTTATGATGAAAACTTAAAAACCTAAAAAAGGAAATCAAAACAGAACTTAGAAAGTGGAAAAACATCCCTGGATTGGAAAGATCATCATCATGAAAGTGGCAACACTTCCCTAGGCTATGTACAAATTCAATGTGATACTTATGAGTATTCCAACCTCATTCTTCAAGAAAATAGAAGAGGCAATCCAAAAATTCATATGGAACAATAAAAGACCTCGAACAACAAAAACATTCCTTAATAGAATAGTGCTGGAGGAATATCAATACCAAATTTCAAACTCTACTACAGAGCCATAATAATCAAAACAGCTTGGTATTGGTACCAGAACTGATCTCAGGACCAATGGAATAGAAGTGAAAACCCAGAAATTAACCCACAGACATATAGCCATCTAATTTTCGATAAGTGAGCTAAAAAAAATAGAATGGAAGACAGGAAGCCTCCTCAGTAAGTGGCTGGCACAATAGGTTAATCACTCATAGAAAAATAAAGTTAAATGCTTATATATCACCCTGCACCAGAATCAACTCCAAATGGTTCAAAGACCTGGAGTCACAGCAGACACCTTAGGTCTCCTTGTCACAGGTCAAAATTTTCTTAATAGAGACCCAGAAACACAACAAATCAAAGAAAGGTTGGACAAATGGGATTGCATGAAATTGCAGAGCTTCTACATGGCAAAGGGTAAATCTAGCAAGATCAATAGAAAGCCCACGGATTGGGAGAAGATCTTCACTAGCCATACAACGGACAAGGGTTTCATATCTAAAATGTACCAGGAATTCACAAAAGTAAATCTAACAACAAATCCTCAAACAACTTCCCAATAAATAAGTGGGACTTAAAGAGAAACTTCTCTGAAGAGGAAAGAAGGATGATCAATAGACACATGAAGAAATACTCAACTTCCCTAACCATAAAAGAAATGCAAATCTAAACAATATTGAGATACCACCTCACCCCAGTTAGAATGGCTATAATCAAGAACTCTAATAACATCAGAAGCTGGAGGGGATGTGGACAGAAGGGAACCTTACTGCATTGTTGATGGGAGTGTAAATTTGTTCAACCACTTTGGAAAGCAGTATGGATGTTCCCTAAAAGACTTCACATAGCGCTCTCCTATGATCCAGCAATCCCACTTTTGGGCATTTACCCAAATGATCACAAACATGATGATACTAAAGCTTACCAGCACAACTATGTTTATTACAGCCTTATTTACTATAGCTAAGATATGGAACCAACCCAGATGCCCCTCAGTAGATGAATGGATCAAGAAAATGTGGTATACTTACACAATGGAATTCTAGGCCTCCATCAGAAAGAATGACATTGCCCCATTTGTTAGGAAATGGAAGGCCTTGGAAAAAATTATATTAAGTGAAGTAAGCCAGGCCCAAAAAGTATAGGTCCCACGGTTTCCCTTATTTGCAATAACTAGTATATTTGTGAGACAAGCAAAAACGGTCAGATAAGTTGATGTTAGGTGAAATGAACCCCAAGATAAGGACAAAAATGTTTTTTTTTGTCTTGGTATTGTTTCTAGCTTATTTATAAGATGATTTATTTGTTGCTTTGTATGTCCCTCCCCCATGTTATAACCCGTTTTGACTGTATTTGATGTTGGTATAATTTGTGGAGGAGAAGGGAAAAACAAATTCTTTAAATAGGGATACAAGTGGACCCATCGTTTGGTGCATGGGTTGGTTTTGGGTGGGAGGGGATGGGAAGGGATGGGAAAGGGAAACAAAGTAGGGGGCAACAATGCTTGATAAGAAATGTAATCGTTACCTTTCTCATGTAATTGTAACTCCTCTATATGTATTTTCACAATAAAAATCATGAAATAATAAAGTAAAAATCCATGTCAATTTTTTGTGTTGTTTTTGTTGGTCGTGTGGCTTGAACTCTGGGCCTTGGCGATATCTCGCAGCTCTTCAGCTCATTGATTCCACTGAATCACTTGAGCTACATTGCCGTTTCTACTTTTCAAGTGGGTTATTGGAGATAAGAGTCTTACAGACTTTTCTGCCCAGGCTGGTTTTGAACCACCATCCTCAATCTCAGACTCCTGAGTAGCTAGGATTACAGGCATGAGCCACCAAAGCCCAGATCCAAGTCAATTTGTAAAAAGCAAGCTTATTGAAACTTCTGGCTTTTTCCAATAAACAATCTTACTTTTTAGCATTAGTTTATAACTATGAGTTATTTTTAGATGTAACTGTAAAGTTTTTAATAGAAACAAACATAATTTTTACTATTGCTCAGTATCTCACAAAATCCCTTGTAATTGACTTTGCCCAAAGTCAATTATTACATACTATTACTCACTACTATTACACTCTATATTACATATAGTGTGAAGCAAAAATAGTTTGGACCGGGGCTGGGAAGGTGGCTCAGTGGTAGAGCTCTTGCCTTGCATGCTCGAGGCCCTGGGTTCGATTCCTCAGCCCCACATAAGCAAAAAGAAAAAAGCCGGAAGTGGCGCTGTGGCTCAAGTGGTAGAGTGCTAGCCTTGAGCTGAAGAGCTGAAGGACAGCACCCAGGCCCAGAGTTCAGGCCCCACGACCGGACCAAAAAAAAAAAAAATAGTTTGGACCATTTCATATAAATTATTAGATGGTATTTTAGCATTATAAATTTGCATCTGTGATTTTAAAAGAAGGAAAGTGTAAAAGTGAAGTATGTCCTAATTAATGCAAAATTCATGAGTTCATACAGACAAAATTATTTTCTTTCCACTAAAGGTTTGAAGGAATACTATTGGAAATAGTGAGGCAAGAGGAGGAAGAATTCCAATCATGTCAAAGAATGTCTCTGTTATTCTGCTACCCCTTCCACTAACAAGACCTACCCGGTACCAGATGTCACAAAACTTCAAGTATCTCTCTTAGAAATCTATTTGGAAAAGTTCTAAATCACTGATTATTTATGTACTTTCTGTTATATGAAACAAAATATAGACATATAACAATTGAAATAAAATGCACACATATGTTGAAGTCACCACACCTGGAAAAACAACCAACAAAGTAGAACTCCCCCAGGAACAAAAACATGTTGTGTCCGGTTGTTTTGAATCACAAAATCCTCAAATACATGTTATCCTTGAGTAGCTCCATAAAGATAACTGTCTCAGAAGTACAGTTGTGTTAATTTGTAATTAAATTCATCTAGATGAACCTAATATAGCAAATCACGTGAATGGATCAAATTGTTTAAAACAAATGTGACTGTATGTGGAGTGAGAGCTGCACATATTTAAAAGAATAAAATAAAAATCATCACATACTTAAAAAATTCAGAAATGCAACCAATAAGTCCAATAGTATCCATATTGAGACCTAAATCCTACTGATTTAACAAGAACAAAATATGCAAATAATAGAATCTGAGCAGTGTACCTGAGTGTACATAATTTTAAACTACTCCAAATTACACTTTGTAGAAGACTGAATGCGGGTTAATTAAACGAAAACATCAACCCATGATATAAATGACATTAAAAATCTCATGAAAAGAGAGAAGTAGTTTCTGGAAAATACTATTTTAATAAGTGGTGGTCAAAATCTTTCTAGTACAGACAAAATTGCATACCTATTTAGTTAGATCTAAAAAAGATCCAAGATACTCAAAGTGATTTGAAACTTTGGCAAAATAGCAGGATACAACTGTAACATTATTATGAATGTTGACTCTGGCATGGAATTAATTTCCTCTTTGATCTGACAAATGATTATATGAAAGAACAGAATTTCAAATAAATATCAAGACCTAACTAAACATATAATCAGAAAAGTCATCATGCAAGCCATATTGCAACTGGGATAAAAGAAATACCAGTTATGCTGATTCTGTATTTATTGTAAATGTTGATTTTTTCATAAATTATTTCCTTTAGCTTGCATTTTTAAAATACTGTGTTAATTATGTATATCTTGGTGACTAATTTTGGATTCCTCCTTCAATTTAGTTCTGAGTATAATGTCTAACTTCAGTTCCTAACCCAAGAAATGATGTTGATTACAAAACAAATCTAATTACCACTGTTTTATTTATTTATTTTTTGGGGGGTCCAGTCGTGGGGCCTGAACTCTGGACCTGGGTGCTATGTCTCAGCTCTTCAGCTCAAGGCTAAGGCTCTACCACTTTAGCCACAGCACCAGTCCCGGCTTTTTTTCCTTTTGCTTATGTGGTGCTGAGGAATCAAACCCAGGGCCTCTTGCATGCAAGGCAAGCGTTCTACCACTGAGCCACCTTCCCATCCCACCACTGTTTATAATACACAAAATCTCATAAGCCTGACACCAGTAAGCATTGGTTAACATTTTGATATCGTGGTCTCATGACTGATGAGGCTTACCTGCATGAGTATAGTTGTACCTAGATTCCTCAGCCTAAATTTAGCCACTGTTAAAAAATGTTTATATCTTTATTTGTCACCCATAGGAGATTAAACCTGAGTATAAACCTAAGAAAAATGATAAGGTGAGAATTTACCTTTATAGATATAAAGTAAACAAGATTCAGCATAGAGTAACTCAAAACTTTCTAAGCATTTCCTTACAATGTGTATTATTCTCAAGGGAATGAGGAATGTGAGAAGAGGACTAACCTAGCATTATCTTTAAATGCACATAATTTGGATTTACCTCTTTATTTTGCTATAGTCATTTTTGATTTAAAAAACTGTTTGAATAATTGATTTTCAGGTCAGCTATAATATATCCTTGTTGCATATTCCAAAGTACATTCAGAAAATTCTATATAGCAATTAAGTAAAGAAAGTCCGGGCAGAAAAAATGGCATCTCTATACTATGTGACACCCAATACTTAGGTAATTCATTATGCCCCCATTTAATGAATGTGATTGTTTAAATCTTCATCAAGTATTAATTAAAATCAATGTGTCCTATAAAATAATTGTGTATAATTTTATCCTAGAATCATTCAAGAACTACCCATTCAATCATGACATACATCACATTCCATTGGTATTCATATGGATAGGAATGAGTTTCTTAGGATCTCCTACCTGCCATTTGGAGGTGGCAGGACCAGGATTCAAACTGTGGGCTCCAGCTCCCACCACTTCAACCTGAGGATAGGGAACTCACCGGTCTGTCCAAGAACATCAGCAAGACCAGTGATTAGGCAGGTACCAGTGGCTCTCAGCAGTCCTCCTTGATACTTACAAGGCTGTGATAGGAGGATCATGGTCAAAGTTACCCTAAGCAGAAAAGTCCTTGAGACCCCTGTCTAACTTCAATGCCAACAAAGCCAGAAGTAGAGCCGTATGGCTCCAGTGGCAGAGGGCTAGCCTTGAGCAAAAGCAGCTCATGGACTGTGCCCAGATCCTGAGTTCAAGGTCCGGGACTGGCAAGAAACAGACATACACAACAATCTGTGCAGCCATCCAGCTATACAGGTCACCCTTTTGTCCCCAACTCAATTGGACAGAGTTCCCTGGGAAAGGGGCTAGAGGGCCACTGTCATCTTGACTCCGCCCATTCTGGGTGCATCACAGGATTCCAGCCACACCCCCATTATTTCATGGTTCTTTCTGACCAATGGGATACAAGAATTATTGCCACGCCCACATTCCATGCTATCTTATAGATGGACTAGGCTCTGTTAGCACACTTGGAGGCTGAGATCCACAGGGGGAAAATCCTTCCACAGGAGCAGCAGGCCCGCTGTAGGCACCCGGGCCACCAGGCAGCTCAGTGCCAGACTAAGCTGGAGCCACAGGCCCTCTCCCCCATGAGCTGTCACCACAATATGTGTGGGGATGGGAAGCGGGACATATGGGTATCTAAGAAGAAAATCTGCTTCATCCATGACCTGCCTGATGAGGTGGACTTCCAGAGTCCAGCAAGTGAGCTCCACCATGGATACAGCCAGCTATCAGCACACATCTGAACCATCGAAGAGTCCCTTTTGGTGTGTAAAGAGCAGATGTTGGTCCTGCATGAGCTGTGCTGGGAGAAAGCCGAGTGCTTGCACTGGCTGTCCCAGGAGAAGATGGAGAAGAGGAGAGTGCTGCAGGAGCTGCAGTTGCTCCCAGCAGGGGAAGGCACAGACAGCAGTCTCCAGATGCCAGCACAGGCTGAGCCCCCAACCACCAACACTGCTTCAGATGCCTCAGGGTCGGTGGTGGGTGAAATGAGGGAGGAGCAGAAAGGTTTTGAAGAATTGCAACTTGAAGACAGCATGGAAACTGTCAGAGGAGAGGTCAGGGTTCCTGAACCCATAGTGGACTCCCCCAAGAAGCATATCCTGCCAAAGATGCCCCACATCCAGATCCACCCACAGCTCCCAGGCTCAGGTGAGGAGTGCTCCCTCACTTTCTTCTGTAGACTGATGCAGATGATGACTCTCTATGTGACATACTGACTCTCAAAAGCCTTGGCAGCCACCAGAAGTAAGTGGCCAGGTGCCCTTCTCTCAGGACTCCATCTGCCAGGTGACGGGAAGTTAAACTGGGGGTCGGGTAGGGCATAGGCTGCTGGGACTTGGCCCAAACTCAAGGGACATCTAATGGCCCATTGGTGGCCAGGAAAGAGGCCCATGTTATGCTTATCACAAATAATAAATTATTTACAAAGCAAAAAAACCCCGTCCAACAAAGATTTGTTCTTCTAGTCCTGGGGCTTGAACTCAGGCCCTGGCCACTGTCCCTGAGCTCTTTTTTGATCAATCCTGGCCTTCTACCAGTTGAGCCCCACCTCTCCTTCCAACATTTTCTGTGTGGAATCGAACCCAGGGCTTCAGGCATGGTCGGCGACCACTCTACCACTGAGCCACATGTTCAGCTAAGATGATTCCCCCCCCCCAAACCCATATGGCCATTCCTCAGATAAATAGGGCTAGGATGAATATGAAGCACAAGTCTGGTTCACAACAAAATACTCCCCCGCCCCCTCTTCCCAAACCCTTAGTTGAAGTTTCTCTTCTAACATTGAGGGATGAGAAAGGGAGAAGGGAGTCCTGAGAGAGTACCAACAACAGTGGCCCCCTGAGTCCTACATCCTCTCCCACATGTGGTCCTCCAGATTCTGATCTTACCTGATTCAATGTGGAGTCTACACTGTCTCCCCACCACTGCAAGGCTCAGGATGAACTAAATGTCAGCCCTGGCCTCAGCCCACACCCAGGGTGGAAGCTCCTAGTCCCAGACCCACTTCCACCTCTGACTGCCCCGAGTTAGGCCAGACCCACCACTCACCACTATGTTGGCGGTGATGACCTCATGCATGGATTACAGGAAGACAGTCTATGGCAAAGAGCAGAAGCAGCAGGGTGAGGAGGGCAGAAGAAGGAGGGATGATTGCTGTGGGACCTTCCTTGGAGCCCTCCTATCAAGCCAGAGCCATGCTGACACAAAGCATGGACAAGGCCAAGGGGTGAGACGAGATGGAGGAGCACGGGACTAAAGCAGGTACTGTTTTGTCTTGGAGCACTTGAAAATTCCAATTATATTTGGCCCATGCCAATCCCAAAGCCAACATGCAATGCCTCTTCTTGTTGTTGGCCGTGAGCGCTGTCCCTGAGCTCTTTTTCTCAAGGCTGGCACTCTACTACTTGAGCCACAGGACCACTTTTGTTTTCTGACTGTTCATCAAGGATAAGAGTCTCATACATTGTCCTGCCCAGACTCGCTTGGCACCATGATCCACCAGATCTCAGCTTCCTGAATAGCAATGATGCCAGGCATGAGCCACCAGTGCCCAGTATATGATGCCTTTTGAGGCATCTTGGCAAGTCTGTAAATGAGCCCCAAAGGGCCTGGATAGAACATGACCCACTCAAGGTGCTGGGATGGGGGAAGGCTGACCTAGCAATTATGTTTCCCAAAAATTAAAGATGTCAGGTGGTATATGCATCAAAGACCTAGGCCAGCAGCCACCAGGTTTAGTGGGGAAAAAGTAGAGAATACCCAAAGATTGTAGTGTAGGAATTTCTGATTTTGTATGCATGTGGGGTGTGTGTGTGTGTGTGTGTGTGTGTGTGTGTGTGTGTGTGTGTGTGTGTGTGTGTGTGAACTCAGGGCCTAGGCTCTATCCCTGAGTTTTCTTGCTCAAGGCTAGTGCTCAGCCCCTTGAGCCACAGCTCCATTTGCTTTTCGATGGTTAACTGTAGGTAAGAGTCTCAAGGACTTTCCTGTCCAGGGTGGTTGAAGCATGATGGGGGCCCCAGGGAAGCAAGAGTAAACACAACTCGCAGGTACAATCTCTATGGTGGGCGACTCCTGCTCCCTGGTGGCCAGACGCAGAACATGCGGCCCCATGCCATCATCCTCAAGAGTTCAATTTGGGGAACTGACCAGGGCCAAGCTGACTTTTGCTCACCCTGATTGCTGATGCCAGAGCAGGTCTGTTCCACCCTAGGCCAAGAGAGCTCCAGGAGGCCCGGCTTACCAGGGACACAAGGAAGGGAGAGGTCAGCTCCAGGCTGAGCTAAGAACCTTTGACCACGGATACCCCAACTTGGCCTTACTTATCACCATACGACCTGTCAAAGAACAACCCCACAAAACAAAATGGGAGCTGTGCCTCCAAGTGGTAGAACTCTAGCATTGAACCAGAGAGCTCAGGGACAGGGCCCCCAAGCTTTGAGTTCAAGCCTCCCAGCTGAACTTTCCCCATAAAACACAGCTTGGCTAAATGTGAACTAGTAGGATTTGTGAAGTGTTTAAGAATGGTGATACTGAAGAAAGCACCCTAATTCTAATGACAGCTGAACTTGTGACATACAGCTTTGTGGTGAGTCCTTCAAAAGGCACAATTTCTGGGTCCTTCCCACATGGGAGTTTTGTGCTGAGTCCCCAAAATGGTGCTGTTTGCTGAATCATCCCAAAGGGTGCTATGTGCTGAGTCCCTGAGAAGAGTGGGCTGTCCTGGGTTTTTCAAAGGGTGCTGTGTGCTGAGTCCATCACACAACATACTGTAAGCTGAGTCCTTCAAAATGTGTGGTATGCTAATTCATTCCAAAGGGTCGTGCTATGTGCTGAGCCCTTGAGAAGAGAGGGATGAGTTGAGCTTTTTGAGTGCAGTGTGCTGAGTCCTTTACACAGGGTACTCTGTACTGTCCTTCAAATGTTGCTGTGTGCTGAGTTCTTCCACAGTGTGGTATGTGTTGAGGCCCTCAAAATTGTTCTATGTGCTGAGTTTTGTTTGTTTGTTTGTTTGTTTGTTTGTTTTGGGGTCCGGTCATTGGGCCTGAACTCTGGGCCTGGGCGCTCTCCCTCAGCTCTTCAGCTCAAGGCTAGCACTCTACCACTTGAGCCACAGTGCCACTTCTGGCTTTTTTCCTTTTTGCTTATGTGGTGCTGGGGAATCGAACCCAGTGCCACCTGCATGCAAGGCAAGTGCTCTACCACTGAGCCACCTTCCCAGTCCATGTGCTGAGTTTTTGAAGGGTGCTGTGCACTGGGTGTTTTACACAGGGTGCTTCATACTCAGCCCTTCAAAGGTTGCTGTGTGGAGTCTTAACATGGTGTCATGTGTGGAGTCTTAACATGATGTCCCTGGGAAACAGTGCTACGTGCTGAGTTTTTCAAAGTATGCCATGCACTGAGTCCTTTACACTGCAGGCTATCGACTCCCTCCTTCAAAAGGTGCTGTGTGCTGAGTACTCTACCCAGCATACTGCATGTTGAGTCCTTCAAAGGGAGCTGTGTGCTGAGTCCTTTACACAGGGTGCTTTGAGCTGTTTTTGGAAGTGCGTTGTGTGCTGAGTCATCCCAGAGGGTGCTATGTTCTGAGTCCTTGAGAGGTAGTTATCCCCAACAATCACACACACACAAACACAAACACACATACATGCATGAGTGTCACCATGCAACTGCTTGGTGAGTGGAGTGGAGGAGGAAGCCTCAGGGCCCAGTCAGGGCTGTGACTGTGGGTGGGAGACGGGGCCCAGGGGAGGAGGGGGCCAAGCCCAGGTGCCCACTTTGGTGGCAGCAATGGCCAGGGACCCAAGGGTTCAGGGTCATGTGTGCAACAGGGATGGGGTGGCCCAGGAGAGGATTGTGGGGCCAAGAGAGAGCAGAAAAAGAGTTAGCATGAGCACAAGCACCAGTGGAAACGGCTTCAGTGGTGGTGGCTGCCCAGATCATAGCGTGGGATGCTGAGCCTGCATGGCAGGCACTTCGCTGGGCGCAGCCCCTCAGAGTCGCGGCAGGCATGGCGGCAGGGAGCACAGCAGAGCAGAGGCTACTGAGGTGGAGGCATAGACGGTGGCGGAAGCCACCTTCACAGGGCAGGAGGCCACTGAGGCGGTGGTGGTGGCTGAGGAGAAGGAGCAGAGGCTGCACATAGCCCCACCACGTGCCTGCAGATGCCTCCTCCTCCTCCCAGCAGCACCGTGTTTCAAACATGGAGCTGACAGCACCAAAACTCGGAGCCTCTTGCAGGCACCTAGGGGAGATCGTGTGCCCCTGGATGGCTTGTGGCCTTGACTTGGTCCAGGCCTGTGGTCCTCAGACTCGGGGCACGCACCCGGAGTTGCAGCTTCTCCCAGCAGCACATGTGAATGGCCGCCCTGCATGCCTGCACCCCACGACCCCTGCACCCTGCAACCCCCCTACTCTACCCTTCCCCTACCCGTGAGGACCAGGAACCGTTCCTCTCACCTCCCCTCTCCATCCCTCCCTGGACATCCCCTGCGCCCCACAGTCCACCCTGGCTCTGCCACAAATGCACTCCAGGGGTGGGGGGTGGATGTGGGTGTCTACCCAGGGATCCCACCCTCATCCCTAGTGGCCAGTGTTCCAGGAAAAGGGGAGCTGCAGGGTTGGGTGGGGAGGGGGCACCACAGAACCCCTGGCCTGGAGCAGTGGGAGCCACATAGCCACGCATCTGCACCCTTCCCTGCTGGGAACCTGGTGGCTTTAGTCAGAGGTGGGAAGCAGCACCTCCACACCTGCCTTCTAAGGTCTTTTCCTTTTCACTGGGAGGGGGTGTTAGATGCAGAACATAGGCCCCCCTGATGTGTGAACCTTTGTCTTCTGTGCTCAGTCACCCTTTCACCTGAGGACATTCCCAGAAGAGCTCACTAGAGAGGTGAGGGCACTGGGGTCAGATAGAAGGTGGGTATTTGGCAGAGAAACACACCCCCTCTGACAAACATACACCTGGCTTGTACCCCCAAAACTGGGGGGGGCTGACAACCCCAGTTTTCAACAGTTCTGACTGGGTGATCACATTTCCCAGCTCTGCCAACCTCTGCTAATGTTCCCAGGCCATCTGGTCTCCTTATCCTACCCAAGAATCTGCCAAGTCACCCAGAAGTATCTAGGCTGGAAGTAGGGAGTCCATCCATATATATAGCCTTTAGGACCACAACAAAGTCCCCAACAACGACCCCACCCCAGGTCAGACACGTCTCTGGAGGCACCATGACCCCCTACTTTGTTTTCTGTCTAGGCTCTAAGGAGCCACCTGTCTCTAGACTCCTTCACCCAGCGTCCTAGGGTTTTGGTGATTGGGGATTTAAGGCTGGTTGTTGCCAAGGGGAAGGGTCTGGCCCTAGAAAAAGGGGGAGGCAGGGTGGTTCTGCATTATTAGAGCATTGTTCCCCTTGGGTGGGAGCCCCTGGTTCTGACAAGGGAACCCCCATGCTCGAGCTGGTACATGCCCAGATGAGAAACCAACAAACTCAGGAGAGGCACTGCTCTGAGTCTGTATGCTTATGTGTGTGAGTGAAAGAGAGAAAGACAGAGAGACAGAGAGACAGAGAGAAAGAGACAGAGACAGAGAAAGACACAGAGAGAGACAGAGAGAGAGAGAGAGAGAGAGAGAGAGAGAGAGAGAGAGAGAGAGAGAGAGAGAGAGAGAGAGAGAGAGAGAGAGAGAGAGAGAGAGAGAGAGAGAGAGATCATCTTTCTCGAGGTACAGCCTGTCTGTGCTCAGGTGAATAATCAGTTGTCAAATTCATGGATAAGTCTTCTGTCACTGGTTTGGATTTTTGTGTGTTTGTGTTTCTCTCTCTCTCTCTCTCTCTCTCTCTCTCTCTCTCTCTCTCTCTCTCTCTCTCTCTCTCTCTCTCTCTCTCTCTCTCTCTCTCTCTCTCTCTGTGTGTGTGTGTGTGTGTGTGTGTGTGTGTGTGTGTGTTGGGATAGCAGGGAGATGAGAACAATGAAAATATATTTGTCACTGTGTCTAAAAAGAGCAAGAGATTTCATTTGTTGTTCTTTAATCACTATGTCCAGTATGAGCCCAGCCACAATTTTTGTATTCTCTTTTCATGGCTCCTTTAGGGAAGGTTTCAGTAGATGTTCCTTTCCACCTCTTTCTTCCCCTTTCCTGCAGCCCACAGTAGCTGCTGGACCTGTGTTGGTCTCCCTTAGGAGGCCTGTGTGAACTGCAGACCAGAGTGGACACCTGCCCTTCTGTCTTCAGCCAGAAGGCTCATGAGGCTCCTGTGACCACAGCTGCACTCTTCCAGCCAGACAATATGCTCTGGTGTGTATAATTGGAGCTAATTCAAAGTTGGGAATGTGTCTGCCAAACATAAATAGGGAATGAGATGGGGGGGAGTAGGGCAGTGGCTGTGAAGCTAGGAGGGTTGGGAAGTGTCAAACGGTGTGACATGGCAGATGGTTCACCGTGACCGAGAATGAGAGGGGAATCTTACCCAGGCATTGGCAGTGTCTGTGGGCATCAGGGAAGGGGGCTCCGGGCACCCAATGGTGGTGTGGATACCCTCCCGGGGCAGTGCACTTGTGCGCAGTCCTCCCTGGAGTTCTGCAGACTCCAATCTGTGCCCTCCTGGGCTGTTTCCAGCTGGGCAATGATAAGCAAGTGTGTTCCCCATGCTGGAGCCTGCTTGGGATCAGGACATGGCAGTTAGCTAGGGCTCTCTGAATGCCATTTTCTGTAACCTGCTGTAGGCTGTCTGCAAGGAAAAGGGGACCACTGACTTTGGAACCCTTTAAGTTTGATTGGGACAAGTGAAATACCAGATTTTCCAGGGTTTTTTTTCTTGAAGCTGGCAATTTCTACTAATGCCTGGGATTCTGGATTGGTCAAATTAGATGTACCATTTCAGCCACCAAACAATGACGTTCAAAGTGGCACAAGCAGAGTTCCCAAGCCAGATGCTCTCCTGCTATGAAGGTCATGCCTTGACTGCCTTTCTCCGGCAGCTGCTGATTCTCCTCCGGCTCTCTCTAGGGTGACCACTGAAGTTGAGGATGTCATGGGGAGCACAGACTGTGACCTCACCATCCGCAGCAACCTGCCAGCTGTGAACAGAGACAATTCCCAAAACCTGTACTGGACTCTGGGAGATTCAGAGACCCGGGATGCCTCAAGGATCCTTTCTCTGCAACATGAAATTTGGGGGCCGGATATGGTGAACCATCCTTTCTGGCCCCAGGGAGTGGAGAAGAGGGCTCTTGAGCCGGGCATTCACTTCCCAGCAACCTTGTTCACACCAGAGTAGGGAATTGAGTTCCACAGAGCTGGTCAGTGGCTGGATAGAGATCTTTGAGAAGATAGGTATCCCAGAGACCCCGGAATCCAGTGAGTACATCATGGCTCACATCCTTGGAAACAAAACAGTTAAGTGGTTGGCACCAGGAGGGTAGGAAAGGAGAGAGAACAGTGAGAAAGCTACATCAGGCTTTGCCCCCACCAAGGATGCTTACCTGAATTGAATGGGACTTTTCTGTAGTATTGTTGTAGGCAGATGCTCATTTATTTATACAACAAACGGTTACAGTGTGTGCCAGGGCCGGAAGGGAAGGGGGCGGCATAGACAATGAAAGGTTCCAGTGCTGGTTCCACAGCACATGAAGAAATCTTGGTTTGAGTTGGATGCCGGTGCTTCACACCTGTCATCCTAGCTACTTAGGAGGCTGAGATGGGAGGATTGAGGCTTAAGGCCCAGGCAGGAAAGCTTGTAAGACTCTTATCGCCTAGTAACTACCAAAAAGAAAACGCCAGAAGTGGATGAGTGGCTCAAGCCACAGACTGTTGGCTTTGAGTAAAAAGGCTCAGGGACAACACCCATGCTCTGAGTTCAAGGCTTAGGAGTGACACAAAGAGAGGAAAGAGAAAGAGAGGAGGAAACGATGGAGGGAGAAAAAGAGGAAAGGAAGGAAGAAGGGAGCATGCAAGCTTTGGTTTGGAGTCCCTGGATCAAGGGAGCCAACCATTCACAATCTCTGTGGGGTCAGTTTAAGAGCCAAAATCCAGTATGTAGGACCAAGCCACAGACCCCTCAGTCACTTCATGACATCCAGAATCTGTATGGTCGCTGACTGCAGAGGGAAACAGTCTCGGGTAGACCATAGGGTTCAGGGTGGGTCACAGAGTTTCAATCTCCCCTGTCTCACCGAGTTTATTTTCCTGTTAGATAAGAAAGTGTCCAATGGCTAGAGAGGTATAGAGTGAAAGAGTGTCAAGAGGGGTTGTCAAGGGATAAGCATTGCAACGGACCAGCTCGGCCGGAGCACTGGGACCGATGGGACAGGGATCTCGGGATAGGTGGGCAAAGGAGTTGGGGAAGTGACAAACAGACATAGACTCAAAAGAGTTGCATCTGAGTGTATCTTTATTGAGGAGAATTAACATTTTTATACAGTGTGTGATCGTGACATAGATTTTTTGTTTATTTAAGCACGTAATCAATTTTTTAAAGGCAAAGCATTGATGAATTACATGAAAATTAATGACTATTCCACCAACTGTTTAAGCTAAGTGGTGTGAAACAAGTCTAGCATATTGTTTAATAGAATACGTCATCTATTCAGCCTTTTTTATGTTTAATAATTAACAAACCTAAGACAGGGCTGTACTTACATTATACTCTTTTTAATTTTATCTAATTAATTTCATCTTTATAAGCTCCTGTATAAGGAAATGGTTCTTGGTTGGTTCAGGAAATATGTCACTAACTTTATATTTTGTGTGAAAACACCATCTATTCCCTATAATGTAAGTTGGACTAAACTTAATCATAACTGTTGGGAGAATCTTTCTTTTTCTTATATAATCAGAGGTCCCTTCTTTTTTAGAACTCTCTAAACTACTGGGATAACTCTTTCTAACTTAGTTTAGTTTATTGATTTTGTCTGTTGGACATATCTAGAAATTTTAAGTCTCTATATTTACTATTCATGAGCTGCAAAACCGCTTGTGAAGTTGTCTGGAGGCAACGTCACATCAGATGATAGATTGATTGGGGGATTGCCCACATTTAATCTTTGGCCTTAGTCTTTATTACTTAGAGAAGCCATCTCTATTGGACTGGAAAAATACAACATGCTCTGTTCACGGATCAATAGAAAAATAGCCAAAACGAGAATAAAGGCAACGAATGTACAGCCAAGAAGAATATAGTAAGAATAAAGGTAGAGGCTATAAAGGTGCAGCCAAGTGTATGGGAAGCCTTGAACCAACACTCCTTTCCTGGGGGCATGCTTCCTTGAAGCTCTTTGTCCAACACAATCTCTCACGCAGACTCCGCAGAAGGTGGGGTGGCACCCACTGGTCACAGAAAGATGTCCACTCAGCTGGAAATACCAGGAACCACTGGAAGTGAAGAAACTTAAGCGTTTGACCTTGTTTCTCTGGCCAGAGATTATTCATTGAACTTGCAGTCCCTTATTCTGTTGTCCATGTCAAATCAGAAGCCATTTATCCACCACAGGCAGCTTTATGGAAGTGCTCTGCCCACCTGCGCCGGCCTCTCTTTGCTGAACCCAGCTAAGGACTCATTGCAGACACATCTTCATGGCTGCTTTGCCTGCTGTGATATCTGCTCCTTTCCAAACGCTTGCTTTGGCAGCTTTCTCTCCATTGTGCCTCTCGGACTGGGTTCCCATGGTGGTTGGATACTGAGCTGCTTGTTAGAGGAGGAAACAAGAGTTCTATACAATGGCAGGTCTGAATTGGCTTGGAGGTAGGACAGACGCTCTCCTAGGTGGGACTTGTCAGGGCACAGGGCAGGCATCCTGCCACTGGGCCCTGGGTCACTGTGGTGAGCAGCAGTCACACTTGAATGTCTCTTTCTCAGACAACAACGGGTTAAGTCTGACCAGATTGTCTTTTTTAGGGAATGCAGTTCTCCACCATCTCCTGGGGGATGCCTGGGGCTTGAGTCTATGCCAAGCTCCACTTCTGTCCAGAACCTTTCATTCCAAAAGTTTCAACCAAGTGTATGTGGCATGGCAAAGCATGAAGATGAAGAGGGAGGACGATCCCAGATCAGGCATGTCAGGCCATTGTAGCCATGACCTCAAATGACAACCTAGACCATCAGTGATAGAGCCTTCGACACAGCCACATGGCTCTTAAAATCCTGGCACTCTGGGTTCACCATTGACGACCTGGTTGTCGTTGGCTACAGGATGCCTGTGCAGTACATCCTTGGGGAATGGGAATTTTGCTGGCTCAATCTGAAAATGACACCCGCAGTGTTCATTCCTGGACAAGAGACAGAGGTACACATGCCACTGGCACAGGACAGCCAGGAAATGAGGGCGGGAGTCAGACCCATGTTGCTCTGAGACTTCCTCTAGGGAACTCTAGGGCCCCGTGACTGCCACTCTCAGAGGTAGAGGTGGGTCTCTTTGCTGGCTCAGCCTTTATTCTAGAAGACAGATGTAGGATTCAGAGAGGGCCGACTGAAGGTCGAGGCTGGTTGGAAAACCAGAGGCACTGGGTTCTGAGCAGGGTTGTTTCTTTGAGGATACTCACAACCCAAGATCATTCCTGGGATTGATCAGCCCATTTCTCCTTCTCGAGAGAGAGGGACCTAGAGCCCTCCAGTCTGCATCCCATGGCTGAGAAATCTATTCATTCCCATATCCTTGGTTGGATAACTAGACCTCAACTGACTGCCCAGTGTCGAGGCAGGACAGGGAGAGATCTTGAGTCCTTGATGAGGTCATGGTCAGTATGAGATGTTTTTTTAAATTTTTTTATTGTAAAGATACTATACAGAGGGTTACAGTTACATGAGTGAGGTAATGAGTACACTTCCTCTTGAACATTGTTACCCCCTCCATTGTTTTCCCCCTACCATCCCCTCCCTCCCTCCCTTCCCTGAGGTTCTTTTTTTTTTTTTTTGATTGTGATTAAGTGATTACATAATTTGCGGAAATTCATAGTATTGTGGAATAATGATGCTCATTTAAAGTCACAAGTTCATTCTAATTTTCCTGGAGCAAATTGTCAATCACAGCCTGTAATATATAACGGTGCTCACATGTTATATACCATATATGTGATCAGCAGCATGGGGATATTTGGTAGTGGTTCAACCAGATGAGTGGGAGTTCTTTGTTTCTTAAGTCCTGTTAGTTTTGTCATATCACCTAACATTTTGGATTTAGCATCCACTTATCAGGGAGACCATGTACTGTTTGTCTCTTCGTTCTTGGCTTACCTCGCTCAACATGATTCCTTCTAGCTCCATCCATTTCCCTGCAAATGCCATTATTCTGTCATTTCTAATGGCTGCATAATATTCCATTGTGTATACCACAATTTTTGGATCCATTCATCTGTGGTGGGGCATCTAGGTTGTTTCCATATCCTAGCTATTGCGAACAGTGCTGCAATAAACATGGAGGTGCAAGTGTCCTTGTATATTGGTTCCTGTTGTTCAGGGTAGATGCCTAGAAGTGGAATGACTGGGTCGTAAGGGAGGTCAATCTTTAGCTTTCTAAGGACCCTCCAGACTGCTTTCCAAAGCGGTTGTATAAGTGTACATTCCCATCAGCAGTGTAATAGCGTTCCTCGTTCTCCACTTCCCCTCCAGCATTTGTCGTTGGCTGATTTGTGGATGTGGGATATTCTAAATGGGTAAGGTGGTATCTCAGGGTTGTCTTTATTTGCATTTCCTTCACCACCAGAGATGATGAACATTTCCTCATGTGTTTCTTTGTTTTGGCTATTCTAGGTCTTTTGTTCCATATGAAATTTTGGACTGTTTTCTGTATTTCAGTGATGTACGTCATTGGGATTATAATAGGAATTGCATTGAATTTGTATATTAGTTTTGGAAGTATTACCATCTTTAATATATTAAGTTGGCCTATCAAGGAGCATGGGAGGTCATTCCATTTCCTAGTGTCTTCTGCAATTTCTTTCTTTAACTGTTTATACTTCTCATTAAATAGTTCTTTTACATCTTTGGTTAGGTTAATTCCTAAATATTTTATTTTTTGGGAGGTTATTGTGAATGGGGTTGCTCCCTTTATTTCCCTCTCTTCCTGTACATTATCAGTGTATAGGAAGGCAACTGATTTTTGTGGGTTTATTTTGTATCCTGCTATTTTGACGAAGAGAGTTATGATTTCTAAGAGATTCGGGATGGACTTTTAGGGATCTTGGAGGTATAGTATCATGTCGTCTGCAAAAAGGGATAGTTTAACTTCTTCTTTCCCTATGCGGATCCCTTTAATGTCTTTTTCTTGCCTTATTGCCCTGGCTAAGGGTTCTAGGACTATATTGAAGAGGAGTGGAGACAGTGGGCATCCTTGCCTTGTTCCTGATTTTAGGAGAATTGGTTGTAGCTTTTCCCCATTAAGTATAATATTGGCTATTGGTCTGTCATAAATGGCTTTTATTGTTTTTAGAAATGTTCCTTCTATTCCGATTTTCTCCAGAGCTTTTAGCATGAATGAATGTTGAATTTTGTCAAAGGCCTTTTCTGCATCTGTGGCGATAATCATGTGATTCTTGACCTTGGCTCTGTTGATATGTTGGATTACATTTATTGACTTACGTATGTTAAACCATCCCTGTGTCTCTGGGATGAAGCCTACCTGGTCATAGTGAATTATTTCTTTTTATGTGTTTCTGGATTCTGTTTCCTAGAATCTTGTTAAGGATCTTTCCATCTGTGTTCATCAAGGAGATTGGCCTGTAATTCTCCTTTTTGGTTGGGTCTTTGCCTGGTTTGTGAATGAGTGTGATATTGGCTTCATAGAATGAGTTTGGGATAGGTCCCTCCTTCTCTGTTTCTCTGAAGAGCTTGAGGAGTATGGGTATTAGTTCTTGTTTAAAGGTCTTATAGAATTCTGCTGTGAATCCATCTGGTCCTGGGCTTTTTTTGTTGGAAGACTTTTGATAGCTTCCTGTATCTCATTGTAGGATATTGGCTTATTTAATTGGTTAACTTCTTCTTTGCTCAGTTTGGGCAACTTGTATTTCTCTAAAAATGCATCCATTTCTGCCCGATTTTCTTCCTTTAGAGAGTATAGCTTTTGAAAGTAGTCTGTTAGAATTGTTTGGATATCTTGGGTACGTGTTGTGATGTTTCCCGTGGCATCCCTAATCCTATTAATATGGGTTTCCTCTCTTCTTTTTTTAATTAATCTAGCCAATGGGCCATCAATTTAGTAAATTTTTTAAAGAATCAGCTTTTTGTTTGGTTTATTTTGGTTATGGTTTTCTGATTTTCTAATTGGTTAATCTCTGCTTTTAATTTGGTTATCTGGCTTCGTCTAGTAGCTTTAGGTCCCATTTTTTCTTGTTTTCTAGCTGTTTTAATTGCAACATGAGATTATTTACTTGGTCTGTCTCCATTCTCTTGATGTGGTCCCTGAGGGCAATAAATTTGCCCCTCAGGACTGCTTTTGCTGTGTCCCACAAGTTTCTTTGTGAGGTGTTTTCATTTTCATTGAGTTGTAGGAAATGCTTTATTTCTTCTCTGATCTCTTCTGTTATCCAGGCATTGTTAAGGAGTGTGCTGTTCAATTTCCATGTATTAGAGAAATTTCTGTGGTATGCTTTGTTATTGAGACCTAGCTTGATTCCATTGTGGTCAGATAGGATACAGGGGATTATGTCGATCCCTTTGTATTTGCTTAAGTTCCTTGCATGAACTATGATATGGTCTATTTTGGAGAAAGTTCCGTGAGCTGCTGAGAAGAATGTGTACTGTGTTGTTTTAGGGTGAAATACTAGTTAGATGTCAGTTAATTCCGCTTGAAGAATGGCCTCTCTTAATTCGGTAGCTTCTTTGCCAATCCTCTGGTTGATAGACCTCTCCTTTTGTGAGAGTGGTGTGTTAAAGTCTCCTAGTATTATCGTATTGGGATCTATTTTATTCTGTAAGTTTGAGAGCATTTGTTTGACATATCTGGGTGCACCAATATTTGGGGCATATAAGTTGATGATGGTAATATTCTCCTCTTGGATTGTTCCCTTTATTAATATGTAGTGTCCGTCCTTGTCTTTCTGTACTGATTTTAATGAAAAGTTTATTTTGTCAGATATCAGGACGGCTACACCTGCTGTCTTACTGGGGGCGTTTGATTGGTAGATCCTTTTCCACCCCTTTACTCTGAGTTTGTTTGTATGTTTGGCTGAGAGGTGGGTCTCCTGAAGGCAACAGATGGATGGTTCTTGTTTGCTGATCCAGTCCTCAGATCGTTTTCTTTTAATTGGCGAATTCAGCCCATTTATATTAAGAGAAAGTATAGAGAGATGGATTGTTGTCCCTGCCATTCCGTTTTCCTAAGTTTTTCTTTTTTCCTTTCCTCCTGTGCTTGCTCAGTTACACTTTGAGTAACGCCTGTTTGGGGCAGGCCCCAATTCCTTGCTGCTTTCTTCAGGTTGTGTCCCCCCTCTTAGAATTCTTTGTAATGCTGGCTTAATGTTTATGTATTCATTTAGTTTTTCTTTGCTATTAAAAGTTTTCAGTTCTCCATCAAATGTGAATGCTAGCTTTGCCGGGTATATCAGTCTGGGTTGGCAGTTATTGGCTCTCAGGGATCGTATGGTGCTTTCCCAGGCTTTTCTTGCATTCATTGTTTGTGTGGAGAGATCTGCAGTGATTCTACTTTTTTTTCCCGTTGTAGTACAGGTCCTTCTTCATTTTTGCTGCATGCAGGATTGTTTCCTTATTATTCAGATCTATCATTTTTACTATAATGTGTCTAGAAGTGTTTCTCCTGGTGTCTTGCTTGTTGGGTGTTCGATAAGCTTTTTTGATGTAGATAAGATGGTCGTTTTTGAGGTGGGGAAAATTTTCATTGATTATATTGTTAAATAGGTGTTGCATTCCCTTGTTCTGGAATTCCTCACCTTCATCCACTCCGATTATGCGAAGGTTAAATTTTTTAGCATTATCTGCTTGCTCTTGAATTTCCCTTTGGTTTAATTTGAGTGATTTTTCTATATCTGTCACTTTTTGGTCCAGTTGGTGTATTCTGTCTTCTGTATCTGACACTATACCTTCCTTTCATTCACTCTGTTGATCGTGGCTTCTATTGTGGTTTGCATGGAGGAAATGGATCCCTTTATGGATTCAATGTTGGTTCTCAGAGTACTGATCTCCCCTCTCAATGAGGTATGCATTACCTCTAATTTGGGGTTTGGCTCACTTCTTACTGAGGTTTGTGCAGCTTCTATTTTTGCATGCATCGCTTGTTTGATACCCTGTATCTCTTTGGATAGATCATCCTTGTGCTCTTTCAATTTCTGATCAATTTCTCGCTTTATTTCTTGAGTCATTGCCTCCAGCAACCCTTGGATGTAGCTTTTGTCTTCCATTCCTGCTTTGCTCCCACTGGGGCTCTCCCCTGTGTGGCTGCTGGCTTTTGAGGTGAGCTTGCTGTCCTGGGTGGTGGTAAACCTTGTGATTTTTCTCTGTGATTTTCGCATGGAGGTTCAGGAGACTGCTCTTCAATTTTGTTTTGGTGTGTCTGTCTTTGCTTGGTTGCTGATTCTGTATTGGTAGAGAGAGTCTGTGCCTGATCTGGGTTCTGTTGGGAGCCTATTTCCAGCTGCTATTCTGACTTACTTAGGATTCTCAGCTCTCTGCTGTAGATTGATGGCAGTTCCCGCCTTTGGAAGGGTTGAGCAGTCTAGACTGCTTCTGTTTGCTCCTACGGGTGCTCTTTTGAAGAACAGATGCTCTGGATGCACTCTCCCAAATACTGGAGTCTGCTATGGGCTCCTGATGCGTTTTTGTTTGTTTGTTTTGGGCTGGTTGTGGGCTTGAACTCTAGGTTTGGGTGCTGTCCCTCAGCTCTTCAGCTCAAGGCTGGCACCCTACCATTTGAGCCACAGCACCACTTCTGACCCTTTTTGCTTTTGTGCTGCTGAGGAATCAGTTCCAGAGCCTCATACTCCAAGACTATCACTCTATTGCTGAGCCGCCTTAACAGTCTGAGCTCCTGCTTACTATCAGGTGCTGGCAGCCTGTGTTGCCCAATTCCCAGTCTAGGGTATATGGGTGGAGTTTTGGTGGTGTTTGTGCTTCTCTTGTCCTGGGCCTCCAGGTCTTTTGTTGTCACAGGCGTGCTTCCCGGGGAGTGTTGTTTCCTGGTTTTCTCCCCTCTGTTGAGGCGTATGCTCAGCTTTTTACTTCAGTTGGGAGGAATTGGTCGTGTTGTTCAGGTGCTGGATCCCCGGGCCTGGTTCCGGCCCCAGCCTGGAGCACGGCCAGTAAAGGTTGGGGGAGGGGTCTTCGCTTTTTTCTGTTCTGAAATTCTTCTTTTCCTCTCTTTCTTTTTTGTTATTTTCCACCTCTGGTTTTTCTCTGAGTGTTCGTCTTTTTGTTGTTGTCGGTCTCTTGGGGTGATTAAGCGTTGGAACTCAAACTCTCTTTTTGGTTGGAGAGAGCTGTGGCGTTTCCCTACTGCCCGTCGCCATCTTGGTCCCCCCTTATACATAAGCTTTAAAATGTTGCTTCCCCGCCTGTTTTTCCTTTTTTGTTTTTCTTTTTCATGGTCATGTGCCTGGGCACTGTCCCTAAGCTCTTAAGATCAAGGCTAGCACTTTACCACTTGAGCCACAGGGCCACTTCAGTTTTTCTGGCCATTAATTGGAGGTAAGAGTGTCACAGATTTCCTGCTAAGGCTAGCTTTGAACTACCATACTCAGATCTTAGCTCCTGAGTAACTAGGATTACAGACATCAGCTACTGGCTCCCAGCTAAAATGTTACTTATTTTAAGTTCTGTGATTTAGTTGAGGGAGTAGCATGAGTGTGTAGAAAGGTAACTTTCAAATAATCTCCAAATAATTTCAGAGTTTCATTTTCATAATACTTATTGCAGTGATTAATAACAGAAGCTCACAAAGTAACAGAATGATCCTTCATTTTCCCCTTCCTATAGGTATTATTGGAAGAAAATGAGTGAGATCCAAGTCTAAGACAATATGTACTTGAAATTATAAAAAATTATTTTGATGACACATAAACAACCAGATTACACAACATTATTTTCATTTTTTAAAGAAAGGAATGTCATACAGGTATATTTATTGGCAGGTTTTTTCATCTGAAAAACAAAGAAAAAAGTATCATAAAAAAGCTGATGGGAATCAGCAGCTATGTAAGTGTGATTGGAGAGTTTAAGACATGAATTTATTCAGGTAAAATAATTATTTGGGAAAGGTATCTGTTCACTGAATTTATTCATCGTTAATTTTATTCATGTATCACTTAATATATAAACACATACATGTGTGTATATGTGTGTGTGTGTGTGTGTGTGTGTGTGTGTGTGTGTGTGTGTGTGTGTGTGTGTATCAGCAGTATCCGTCCAGTGAACTGTTTGGTTATGTAATTTCATGTTAAGTTCATCAAAAAGATGGACTTCCATAAACTTTAACAACCCTGCAACACCACTGCACATGCAAACTTAAGGGGTCACCATTGTAAGCCAGACCTGTGTTTTACCAAAGCATATACAAAGCGTATATAGTGTGTTATTTTTTCATTTAGGCTTGACACAAAATGTGTTTGTCCCTAGAAATAAATAATGGTATTATAACTACAATAATTTATTGTAAATCTTTACATTGAACACATGTTCAACATGAGTTGTTCGTTCTTTCTTTTTCATATTTTAATTTTAGGATGTTGATTTGAGTTTTGATGTTGTGTTTGCCAGACAGGTACTCCACCACTGGAGTCACTACACCAATCCTTTGTTGTTTAAGTTACTTTACTCATAGATTAGCAATTTTTGCACCTAGCCTAAAAAGCAGGGATCATGATTGCATTCCAATATCCCTACCTAGTAGTTGGATATGGGTGATACTTTCCTTCCTAGAATGTCTCAGAAGTGTGATCTTCTCAAATTCTACCACTTTAGTTAATAGTGTGTGATCCAGTTCTGCCTATCTGTAGAAGACAGAAATAAATGATTACAGGTAATTTGAGTTAATCATTGGCTAATATAGGTGATTTGGTATTAAAATGTAGGGTAAGTTTAAAAGTATAATCACAGTAGTCATATTTTGCTAAGTAAATTTTGTTTCACATTAAAAACACATCTTAACCAGAATTAATGACTTATTTTGCTGTCTGTCAACTGGTATGTCATTTGGAAACCTCATGTCTTCCATGTATGATAAAGGACTTTGAATGATCTGATGTACTGGCTCACATCTATAATCATGGTTAGCAATCAGAAATAAATAGATCACAATTTGAACATAGCCTAACCAAAAATTTAGGAAGTCCCAGCCTCAACAAACTAGTGAATCATGTTGAATCATGCCATTAATCTCAGTATCACAAGAGGCTAGGTTTCTGCCCAGTACCTGAGTCACTTAGGTAACTGGTTCACTTCGAGGCAGTCACCTCTTCTGATGCAGAAACTGGGCTGAGATTTAGCCAAAAGGAGGGAGGAGTCTGCCCCTCCTTCCCAGAGTGGACCTCACAGAATGCAGTGAAAACATGCTTGCTTTACTCCTCCAAATAGCTTGAGATGGCATGCTGCTGAGTGTACATTATTTGATTCCAGTGATCTGTGGTAGAGATGTAAGGAAACATTAAACTAAATTTCATATTTGCCCATTGAGCTACTCTTCCCAGCTTGTGAGTTCAATTCAGCAAGTGTTCATTATTTGAGAGTTGAGAATACTGAGGTAGGGGAGAGAGGGAGGTTTAGTGAAGGAGAGGAGAGATTGGTAGAGAGAAGGAGAGAGGAGAGATGGGGAGAGAAAAGAAAGGAAGGAAGGAATGAACAAATGTACAAAGGAACAAAGAAGGAAGGAAAGAAAGAAAGAAGGAAGGAAGGAAGGAGGGAAGGAAGGAAGGAAGAAAGGAAGGAAGGAAGGAAGAAATGATTGAGAATGAATGGTTTGGAGTCAGGAATTACATGGCAGAGGTACTACTTGTATTTGGTATTAGGTCTGCCCCAGGCCATGCAGACCCTATGCAGACACCTCCCCACTTCTTTGCTAAGTTTCCACCCTTTAGGTGTTACCTAGTTATCTGGGACTCCTGAAGGCATCCACCTCCCCCCTCCCCCCCATTAAGTCACAACCTGGTCAGCTACTGGTCACACTTTCCATCTGACCAGAGGAGAGTCCCAGGCCCCGAGGTCACATCCAGATCCAGTGTGGTCAGACTTTTCCCCAACCTGGGCATACCTCATCTGGTCTTTGGCTTAGATACGACTTGGCCCTAGGTTGGGTCACCAACACCACCCCCTTTTCTACATGCCTCTCCACCATGTATGGCATGTGCAGCAGTTCAGTAAATAAACTACTTTAGGGGCTGGGAAAGTGGCTCAGTGGTAGAGCACTTGCCTTGCATACATGAGGCCCTGGGTTCGATTCCTCAGCACCACATAAGCAAAAAGAAAAAAGCTGGAAGTGGCACTGTGGCTCAAGTGGTAGAGCTAACCTTGAGCTGAAGAGCTGAGGGACAGCGCCCAGGCCCAGAGTTCAGGCCCCACAACTGGACCAAAAATAAATCAATACATAAAAATAAACTAATTTACCTGACTGAATACCATGTGTTGTTTTCTTCATTGGCTACCTAATGAAACTTACCTAATTAATATACCTTACACTTCAGAGTTTCTAGTTATGAATCCAAGGATATTTTTCTGACACATTTGAGTTCAGTATCTACAAAACATATGTACTAACTCATCATTTACCAGTATAAATCTGCCTGGAATCTTTTTTTTTTCAATTTTTTAAATTGTGAAAATAACTTACAGAGAAGTGACAATTACATGAGCAAGATAATGAGTATATTTCTTATGAAACATTGTTGTCTCCTCCTTTGTTTCCCCTTCCCATCCCTTCCCATCTCCCACCTCCCACGCCAAAATTGTAAAGTTCGTTTTTTGACATAATGTGTTGTACATCTCATTGTTGCAATGAGTCCACCTGTATCCTTATATGAAGAATTTGTATTTTCCCTTTCCCTCTACAAAGTGTACCAACATCTGAATCTTTAATAGCAGCATAATTAACCTTAAAGTTTATTTTGTTTGCTTTGCTTTCTTTTCTTTTTTGCTTAAAGTAATCAAAGATTTGCTGGGCCAATCTGAAAAGATCTCTGCCTTCATACTTTCTAATCACCCTGGGCTATGTGATACCTGCTCAGATGATGGGACTTTGAAATTCTGGAAAGCAGATGCACATCATAAGGCCCTATGGCTTTGGAATTTCCCACATTCTTTTTTAAATGTAATTGTTACTCAGGTGTGTACAGTGAGTTTACCATTTCACAAAACATGTAATGTGTACATTTTTCTTGTAGGCAATGCTATCCTTTCCTGAGCTTTCTCCCAGTTTCTGTTTTTTTTTTTGTTGTTGTTTTTGATTGTTTTTGTTTTTGTGCCTGACTTGCAGCTTGAACTCAGAATTGGGTGCTGCCCTTGAGGTTTTGTAATCAAGGCTACTCTACCTCTGGAGCCCCGGTTCCCTTTATGGATTTTTGATTGTTAATTGGAGAGAAGGGTCTTACAGATTTTCTCACTGGAGCTGGCTTTGAACTGTGATCATCAGCCTCCTGAGTAGCTCGGATTATAGGCCTGAGTTCCCAGTGTACAGCTACTGAAGTGTTGGTTGCATGCTTCCCTGGTTGTGTTACAATTTTCCTCGACTCTTACACTAATACTGAATATTGCCTGGCTCAAATCTGAACTGGTGGAAATGCTTGTATTTTGAGGAAGGCAGGAATAGGAAACTATAGGCTATAGGGACATATACGCTAATCAAATTATTTGGAACATGGCATAAAGACAAGTAAGTTTACTGCCAGTTGACTTTGTCCTGTCTTTACTGTTAATTCTGCATGGCCTGTGAATGAAGTCAGACATACCCAAATGGCCACTGGCAGAAAGAAGTTCACTCGTCCTGTTCTAAAAACAAAACAAAACAACCAAAAAGTACTACGTATGAGTGCAGCAATGTCCTCCAATTAGAGACCAGTCTGCCCTAGTTTATGAAAAAAATGTCTTTTGTTCAAGTGCTGCTACTTTTTCTAACTACAAATATAATTAAATCTGTAGTAGTCTGTAGAATTGTATACCACAGCTTTCATTTTAGTTCACAAGAAATTCAGACATTAGATGCTGGCAAAATTGATTAACTACTTGTAGAAAACTAAAGCTAGATCCTTATATATCACCCTGCACCAGAATCAATTCCAAATGGATCAAAGACGTCAGAGTCAAAGCAAACACTCTGAAAACATTACAGGATGGAATAGGAGAAACTCTAGGTCTACTTGGCACAGGCCAAAATTTTCTTAATAGAGACCTGGAAACACAACAAATCAAAGAAAGGTTGGACAATTGGGATTGCATGAAATTGGAGAGCTTCTGCATGACAAAGGATTTAGCTAGTAAGATCAATAGAAAGCCCACGGGTTGGGAGATCTTCACTAGCCATACAACAAACAAGGGTCTCATATCTAAAATATACCTGGAACTCAAAAAATTAAATCCCCCAACAACAGATCCTCAAAGAAACAACTGCCTCATAAATAAGTGGGCTAAAGTCTTAAAGAGAAACTTCTCTGAAGAGGAAAGAAGCATAGCCAATAGACACATGAAGAAATGCTCAACCTCCCTAGCCATAAAAGAAATGCATATTCAAACAACATTGAGATACCACCTCACCCCAGTTAGAATGGCAAAAATCAAGAACTCTAAATAACAACAGATGCTGGAGGGGATGTGGACAGAAAGGAACCTTACTGCATTGTTGGTGGGAGTGTAAACTTGTTCAACCACTTTGGAAAGTAGTATGGAGGTTCCTCAAAAGACTCCACATAGAGCTCCCCTATGACCCAGCAATCCCACTTTTGGGCATTTACCCAAATGTTTACAAACAAGACCACACTAAAGCTACCAGCACAACTATGTTTATTGCAGCATTATTTACCATGGTTAAGATATGTAACCAACCCTGATGCTCCTCAATAGATGAATGGATAAAGAAAGTGTGGTATATATACACAATGGAATTCTGTGCCTCCATCAGAAAGAATGACATTGCCCCATTTGTTAGGAAATGGAAAGACTTAGAAAAAAATTATATTAAGTGAAGTAAGCCAGGCCCAAAGAAATATAGGTCCCATGTTTTCCCTTTTTTGCAGTAACTAGTATATGTTTGAGTCAAGCAGAAAAGGTCAGATAATTTGATGTTAGGGAAATGAACCCTAAGATATGTATTCAAATGTTTTTTTTCTTTCATGCGATTTTTTCTAACACATTTATTTATAAGATTATTTCTTTGTTGCTTTGCATGTCCCTCCCCCACGGCTTTACCCCTGCTTTCACTGTATTTGATGTTGGTAAAATTTGTATAGGGGAAGGGCAAAAACAAATTGTTTAAATAGGGATACAGGTGGACCCATTGCAACAATGATATATACAAGTTGTTATGTCGAAAATGAACTTTATAACTTTGGTTGGGGGGAGGATTAGGTGGGAGGATTGAGGGAGGATGGGAAGGGATTGTAAGGGGAAACAGAGGAGGCTACAATGCTTGATACGAAATGTTCTCATTATCTTGCCCATGTAGTTGTAACCCCTCTGTACTGTATTTTCACAATAAAAAAATTCAGACATTAAAATGCTTTTTTTTGTCAGTTGTGGGGCTTGAACTCAGGACCTGGACACTGTCTCTGAGATTCTGAGCTCAAGTTAGTTAGCACTCTATCAATTGAGCCACAAAGCCACATTTGCTTTTACAGTAATTAATTGGAGATTAGAGTCTTATGGGGACTTTTCTTCCTGGGCTATCTTTAAACTGTGATCCTCATATCTCAGAATCATGAGTAGCTGGGATTTCAGGCATGAGACACTGGCTCCTGGCTTCAAATAGTCATTTTTAAAATGATGAACTGCTTGGTGCCTCTGGCTCACATATATAATCCGAGCTATAGGTAGGATTACAGGTATAAGAAACAAGAACTACGTGTGTGTTGTTTATGATGGTTTGTATTAGCATGTTTTAATACTGTTTGTTTCTTATACTACATTGCTCTTATTTTTATTTTCACCTAGGTGGGGGTTATAGGTGCTGCCAGTGTTGAACCTTCTTTGGTTGAGATGGAGCCATATGGAAGTTCTTGCCTAGTATGGCATGAAATTGAAGTCCTCCTGCTCTCAGCTCCCCATGGACAGGAGATGATAGATGTATTCCATTGCGCATAGCTAGGTTTTGGGAGCATTGAAGGTAAAACTACACTGTTCTGAAACTGATGTCCCAAATAGCTAGCTTTACAGGCAAAACCTTGTATTCCGTTTCACTTTGAAGAATTGTAGGTACATACTTAGAGAGTACAATGATAGCACACTACATGTTTAATATATAAAATAGTCAGTATAATTAGCAGGTTTATCTCCTAAAACATTGAAGCTAATGAATTTGGTAACCTGACTCTGCTAGTTATTTTGGAATATACCATAAACATGAATAAACTGATAATGTGCAGTAGAAGATTGGAAGTTGATAGAGATCGAGACAAATTAGACTATATGTAGTAAATATATATTTATCTATTGCTGCTCTGAAGAACATTATCATATATTCACGATGACAATACCACCACATATCCATCATGACAATGATTTTCCTGCAGTGTAGAATGTTCCATTTCATAATCTGCCATCGTTTATCTTTTTTACATTCTCCTAATAAGTATGAATGTTTTCCAGTTTATTATAATGTTTTGAAATTATTATATGATGGATTAAAAAATTTGGAGAGTCTACTGAAATTATCTCATTTTGTCTGGTTTTGTGATGCTAAATCATTAAGAACACAGATTCCTGAAAGTTATGCTAGCAGACTATATCACTAAATTGTATTCTAAGTATATCTTATTATTGAATTTTGATATAGGTTTTTACTGTTGCTGTTTTATGATATAGAATGTTATGAAGCTGGACTGAAACTTGCAACCCCACTGCCACCAGTAACAGTTTTATCACCAGGTTCTGGAGGCTCATAATTAGAACTCTAGCTAATCAGGAGGTTGAGACCTGAGATTTAGTTCAGACAGCCTGAGCAGGAAATTTTATGAGTCTCTCCTCTCCAGTTCACTACAGAAAACTTGCAGTGGAACTGTGGCACAATGGTTAGAGCACTACACTCAAGGGAAAGATGCTCGGGAATGTCATATAGCCCTTAAGTTCAAGTCCTAAAACACACATATGCACAAACACACATTCACATACATTCACACACCCTCCCACACACATGTACACACACATATTCGCAGGCAATGTTATATCTTAAATTCTTATCCGGAGATTAGACAACAACCCACTTATTTGTGAAAGTTTTTCCTGATTATTTTGAATGAGGAGGATAGTTCCTGGGACACAGATGACAAGACTTTAGTGAGGAATACTTTATAAACGACTAGCTTATAAAAAGGACAGGAAAATAGCTTTTATCTTTAAATCTTACATTCCTTCAACTATTGTATTTTGAATTATGAGAAGACAATGCAGCACCTCTTCCCTTCTCCCCCTCACCTCTGTCATAAGATATGAGAAAATTATCAAGATTAGTCTTTTATCTTACAAGAATGAACACCCATAAAAATGTCTGACTATAGGTGTAAGGTTTGTTTTTCAATACTTGTACGATTTTCCACATGACAGCACACATGGGCTTCAAGAGCAAACAGAAGATTAGGAAATAAAAACCTAACAATGTCCTAAGAAGTAGATGTCAAAAATACATCCAAGAATCAAATGGCAGGCTGAGAAGGCCCTGAGAAGCAAAATGATTTGTGAAGGATGAGAGGAATAGTGACAAATAAGGCATGGGTCTGACCTAGGAAGGGTTCCTTGTGGCTGAGATCATGCTGGCTTGTAGGCCTAGCTGAGGATGTTTGGATTTGATCATGTCCACATGTGTACAGAGTGATGTTGGAGGGGAGATTTCAGCCTCCAGGTTGTCTTTGGAATGGTCTTATGTGAGCAAGCAACTCTGATCATTGGGCTCTGAGAGATGACACTGCCTCCCTTACAATGGAATAGAATATGGAACTCTGAGAGACAGGCAACTGTAACCGACAGTCAGCTCAAGCCAGCTCACGTGGCCTGTAGCTCGGGAACAAGAAAGATGTTCCTGTGTTGTTTTCAAAGTTCAAGAGACTCAGGTCTCAGGCATGAGTGGTATGAGTGCTGCACTCGATGCTACAGACATTGGATCAGTGCCAAACCATGAATCCAATGTCTCAGGCCTTTTTATAAAATAAACCAAGGGAATCACAAGGCAACACAGGCCAGGTGTAAGTATGACAAGAAACCTATTTAATCTCATCCTAGCCTACAGTACAACCTTCTTCTTGTGTGCTTTTATATGTGTATACTGAGAAAAATTTACTATGCACTTTTCAATCCACTCTGTTACTCACTTTGAAGTGTACTCCATTTTCCATGTTTCAAAGATCCACTCTTTTTACCACCTCAGTGTGACAATGAGTCAGCCCAAAACCTGACTGTGCCTTATAATATATGCAGCTTGGATTCAGGCTTGTTGTAAATGTTGGCAATGGACCTGTTCCCTGCCTACCAGAAAGGTGATTTCTTCTGTGTTGGAAACTTCCTCCACCACTATAGAGAGTTGGGGACAATGGAGCATTTGCTGGATATTCTGTTTAAAAAATGAGTGTTCTTCTTTCAAACCCAGGGCTGATGATACCCCCCCCGGCAGATTATTGGAATACTTGATACTTCTCTGAAACTGTTTCACTGAGGTCTTATCACAGGAAATTGGCTTGAGACAAAGAAGTGCACTCCCAGTTAATTCTTTAGGACTGGGCTGCCAGAATATTTCATTTGCCTCAGGAGATAGTGGAGCCTTAGCAGTTTGCTTGCTGAGAGACTAGGATTAAAGAAATGATTCAGCCCCACCCAAAGTCCACCCTCACCTAGGAAATCACTATCTTGTAGGCCTTTGAGGGAATATAGAAAGAAGCAAGGATGCAACTTGAATTTGGGGCCTGAGTGCTGTCCCATTCCTAGCACTCTACCATTTAAGCCCCAGTTCCAGGTCTGGCCTTGGACTGGTTACTTGAAGATAAGTGTCTTTAGAATTTTACAAACTAGACTGGGTTCAAACTGTGATCCTCAGATCTCACCCTCCTGATTAGTAGGATTAGAGGCATGAGCCATTGTGCAATTATTTGGACAGATGCATATAAACATCCTCACAGAATTTCCTTGAAATTGTATAGACATACCTCCACTTTTTGTCTGTCATGTTTACATTGCCATTTGGGACTTTGCCAGTCCCTTGTGTGTCCTGTTAGTTCAGAAAAGGAGAAGCATAGAGTTAGCATCCTCCTCCCCTTCCATTGGTATAGATCCTTCTACTGTAACTGGGAGGAAGATGAAAAAGATGAAGAAGTAAGTGGATGTTGGCACAAAGATAAGTTCAGTCCTTGAAAACTGGGTATCTTTGAGGTTTCTGAATCAAAGTCAACTTTCTTCTTTGCACACCAGTTGTGATTTTACCAGGGGGTTGAGGCTTGCCACTTCAGTGGATAGCAGATTACACAGTTGTGGATGTGTTTGTGGTTTTGGACTCTCATGGATGACAAGGAGGACTGTGTATAACAAGTCAGATTCAGTGGGGAAACAACTTTCTCTTCCTAGCACATGCAGAATTATAGAGGATTGTATTTGAGAAATTCCTAGAAGTGGGTTGTGAGGAACATCCTGCTGGCAGGAGACTCTTCCCACTTCCCAAAATGCACGTCCTGCCAGAAAAATGCTTTAGTACAAGGCTCAGGATGGGGAGGGCGGGCTCTCATTTTCCTTATCACCAATATGCCCACAGCATGATTTGTTCCATCTTCCCTATGAGGATGCTCTTCTGCCCTGATGATTTCTATGACCACAAGAACCAAGAAACCCTGAAAGAACTTACACAGTATGTCAAGCTAAACATGCCCTCTTCAGACTTGCTCTTCTGCTTATATATTCTTCTGGAGCTTACAAATTCAGATGGAGGAATGCATGACCCATGAGACCAAGAAAAAGAGGGAGAAGTCCTTGTTTACATGCCTTAGAGCTGGTGAGTAGGAATGGAACCTGTGTCTCTAGGGATGTGCATGATTGGTCAAGAGCCTTTAGTACACCCCAGCTTGGCAAAATATCCTTTTATGGATATTCTTTAGATAATATCTGTTCTCCTTTTGAAAGAACTTGGAAGCAGCCACTCATTATAAACACCCTAACTTGGGAGGGGGTTTCCAGGAAGATGGCGGAGGAGAAGCTGGAATCTAAGCAAGCTCTCCCATAGAAAGCAGTTTTAGAGTTCCAGTGAACAAGTCTTAAGCCAGAGAATTACACCAAGTATGCCATCACAGGACAGAGAGTTAGGACAGAGAGGGGAAACCCAGGCAAGGAGACACTTCTGAGCTCTTGCCAGCAGCTGCCGAGGCAGCGGCAGCTGTGGAGGTGGCGGCGGGCGAGCACAGGAGCCATTCCTGACCCACAGAGAGTCTGGGATGAAGAAGCCAGACGCAGCAGGCGAGCGGATTCTACTCAACACCAGCAAGAACTGACAAGGAGTGGACATCTTCATCCTGCAGTTTGCAGACCAGAGACAACCCAGGAACCAAGACTCGGAATGAGTAGAAGCCTGACATCTTCACTCCTTCTCAGGGAGCAGAGGAGGGAAGGCCACCCCTCCCCCCCAGCACCAGAGATCTCCATCTTGGATACCGACAAAACTCAGTGGAGCTGCTAGCTCCAACTCAGGCATTGGAAGAAATCTAGAGTCATTTAGCAGGTCACAAGAACCTAACTTGACCTGCCAGACTCAGCTCCACCCAGGGAAAAGTCACACAGCTCGGGCACCAGCCCTAGGAGTGACTTTCTTCACTGGGTAATCAGAGCCAGAGGCTGTCCCTTCCTCTAGCAGCCTCAACAATCAATCGAAATTCAGTAAACAGAAACCCTGAGAATGGCTCCAGGCTGGGCTCTGTGAGTTTTTCAAAAACTAGCCCCCGGGAAAAGCTACTGTCTGTTGAAAGGCCTCAACTCTACCCAGAACCTAGCCTCATCACTGCATCCCCCTCTTTTGTGATACTCAAAGTAGATCTGCCTCCAAATGAACTAACCTGGGAGGAGGATCGCCAAATCCTGGGTAAAGCAGAGCATTTTTCTGCCTGTTCGAACAAACTGACTTAAGAAACCAACCAAGCCACAGGACCACAAGCAGACCAGAGACTCCAACAAAAGGCTAGCTACAGACACAAGGGAGATACAGGATTTTTCCCACCCCTCCCCAAAAAAATCAAAGAACTTTTCTTCTTCTTCTTCTTCTTCTTCTTCTTCTTCTTCTTCTTCTTCTTCTTCTTCTTCTTCTTCTTCTTCTTCTTCTTCTTCTTCTTCTTCTTCTTCTTCTTCTTCTTCTTCTTCTTCTTCTTCTTCTTTAAAAAAAAATTTTTTTTGGTACCTTATATAAATTTTTTTTTTCTTTTCCAAAACTTTTTTTAATCCTTAATTTTTGCCTTTTTTGAAAAAAAATTGTTTTCCAGAAATTTTTTTTCCTCTTATAATTTTTATTTTAGGGATACGTGAGTGTGCGTTTTTCTTTCTTTTTTTTTTGTTTTCTTTCTCTCTTTTTTCTATTTTAATTATCTCTTTCTTTTTTGTTTACCTCCACTGAACTTCTCATCTTTTTTCTTCTTTTCTTATCCTTTTCACGTTCTCTTCTCTTTCGTTCTTCTTTATGTGACTTAATTCTTTCCTGCACATCCTCAGATAAACCCTTAGTTGACTATTAGACCCTATCCCCCATTGTGTACACACTTAATCCAGAAATTTATCACTCAATTCAAAACCTCTAAGACTTAAATTCCTTAATAGCAGTACTACCTCTTTATACCTATATAATATTTTAAGCATTTTTATTTTTAGGTTTTTCACATCTCCTTTATGTCCCTCCCCTTCTCTCAATATATTCACCTTCTTCTCTAAATAGATAGTTATCGGTTCTACATAATTTTATTAATTTTTACTTTTCTATTTCTTCTAGTCTCTTTTCATTTCTCTTTCCCTTTCTTCTTTTTTTCTCCCTCTCTATTTTCATCCTACACTAGCTATTTCCTGCTTTGAGATTAGGACTTAGTAAACTCTCTCTGAGCCTCCCCACATCAATCTATTCCTAATTTTTATCCATCTCTCTCCCTAACCCTAATAATTTCTGGTCTTCCAAATTCTTCTTTGCGGTTCGTAGCCCATTAATGTATAGTTGTTGGATGTTCAATAGATGTATCTGTTGAACTAGATTGTATCTGTAGACTATTGACTGTACAAATTCAGACTTCGGTTGATGCTTGCCTTAAGATAGTGTTCTAGCACAAAACTGGTGCTATTTTCATCTCAAATGGGCAGAGTAAGCCGGAAAAACACAAGAAAAATGGCAAATCCGGGTATCTCAATTCCCAATCTTGATAATCAGGGGACAGAACAGATAATGAATAATCCAGAGGACAATTTCCAAATAGTTCTACAAACACTGCTGGCAAACATTATAAAGGAAAAGATTGAAAACATAATAAAGGAAAAGATTGAAAACATAAAAAGGACTCTGTATGAGCGTGATAGGGAGACAGAGGAGGCAATCCAAAAGTTTATACAGGAATATCACAAGCATGAGGAAGCTACTCAAAAATTGATAAAGGATTTGCGTGAGCAGCTTGAGAATACTCAAAGAGAAAGGCAGGAATGGTGTGAGCAGGTTGAGAACACTCAAAGAGAACTACAGGACTCCCACTAACGGGAGGAAGCTAATCAAAGTGTAATGCAGGAATTGAGAGAGCAGGAAGAGAATACACAAAGATCACTAAAGGCATTCATGGAATCCATTAACAAAGAGCTGAAGGAAGTCAGGGAGACCACAAAGGGAAGGCTGAATGGAGCCCAACAGAAGCAATGGGAGTCCAAGGAAATCATAAGCAATCAACTAAGTGATTTGAGAATAAACACTGAACACCAAATTAAGGAAGTAAAGAACTTCATACAAGATCTAAAACAAAGCTTCAACAAAGAATTTGAAGCCATCAAAGCTGACCAATTAGAAGGAAAAGAGATAAAAAACAAAGTAGAAAGCCTTGACAGCAGGTTAGACCATGCAGAAGATCGAATCTCGGGGATTGAAGACAGCCAAGATATTATAGAGAAAGAACATACAACCATCCAAGACAAGTCTAACAAATATGACAGATCTATCCAACATTTGGAAGACACCATCAGAAGGCCTAATCTAAGGATAATGGGTGTAGAGGAGCACCTAGAAACAGAAGTTAATGGACTAGGAAATTTGTTTAACAGTATCCTAGCAGAGAACTTCCCAAACATGCAAAAAGATAGGCCTATTCAGATACAAGAAGCTTTTTGAACTCCAAATAGAATAGGACATCCCACCGTCACATTATAATCCACACAGGATCAACTCAGAACAAGGAAAAGATCTTTAAAGCTGTCAGGGAGAAAAGGGTAATCACCTATAAAGGGAAACCAATTAGAATCACCTCAGATTTCTCAGCAGAGACAATCAAAGCAAGAAGAGCCTGGAATGATGTATGCCATGCCCTAAAAACAAACAACTATCAACCAAGAATACTGTACCCAGCTAAACTCTCCTTCATAACTGAAGGCCAAATAAAAACCTTCCATAGCAAAGAAAACTTGAAACAATACATCTCCACCAAACCAGCCCTACAAAAGATTCTTAAAGATGTCCTATACATAGAAAACCAACAAGACCACAATAAAGGCCAAGAAACTGCACCCAAACTGAGAATCCAAGAACGATAGGAAGAACCTAGTTTTCGCAGGCGCCAAGAAGGTGGATAACATTGCAGGAACCCCCAAATAACTCTCAGTCCTTTCTATCATCATTAACGGACTGAACTCTCCAATTAAACGACATAGACCAACTAGTTGGATTAAAAAACAAGACCCTTCTATATGCTACCTTCAGGAGTCACATCTTGCCATAAAAGCAAACACATTTTCAATGTTAAAGGCTGGAATAAAATCTACCAAGCAAATGGACACCATAAACAGGCCGGAGTTGCAATCCTAATATCAGATAAAATAGACTTCAAATTAAAATTCGTGAGAAGAGATAATGAAGGTCGGTACATACAAATTAAAGAATCTCTCCTTCAGGAGGATATTACAATTCTAATATCTATTCGCCAAACAATGGAGCACCCAAATTTATCAAAGAAACACTACCTTCCCTCAAATGCCATATAGATCCAAAGACATTAATTGTTGGGGATTTTAACACACCACTCTACCCACTAGACAGATCAACTCGGCAAAAACTCAACAGAGAAACCGCAGATCTAAACAGCTGCATAGATCAACTAGACTTAACAGACATTTACCGAACATTTCACCCAGCAGCATCAGAATACACGTTTTTCTCAGCAGCACATGGAACGTTTTCTAAAATAGACCACATTTTAGGCCACAAAGCAAACCTGTCTAAATTCAGAAACATTGAAGTTATACCTTGCATTCTCTCTGACCACAAGGGAATAAAATTAGAACTCAACACCAAAAGCCACCAAAGAAAGTCCAGTATCACATGGAGGCTGAACAACACAATGCTGAAACACGAGTGGGTCATGGAAGAGATTAGAAAGGAAATTCAAATGTTCATGCTATTCAACAAAAATGAACATACAAACTACCAGCTCCTCTGGGACACAGCAAAGGCAGTACTCAGAGGCAAGTTTATAGCTCTGAGCTCCTTCATCAAAAATTGGAGTGATCTGAAACCAACAATTTAATGACATATCTAAACCTCCTTGAAAAAGAGCAGCAAGGTAAACTCAAATCCAGTAGACAGAAAGAAATAATTAAAATTAAATCAGAATTAAATGAATTAGAACCCACAAAAACTATAGAAAGAATCAACAAAAAAAAGAGTTGGTTCTTCGAAAAAATTAACAAAATTGACAGACCCTTAGCAAATCTTATAAGAAAAAGACGAGAACACACCCAAATAAATAAACTCAGAGATGAGTATGGAAACATCACCATGAGAACAACCAAGATTCAGAACATTATAAGGGAATACTTCTCAAAAATTTATGCTAATAAGTTTGAGAACTTGACAGAAATGGACCTTTTCTCTAGCAAATATTGACATGCCAAAACTAAACCAAGATGAGTTAAACCAGCTTAACAGGCCCATATGAAGCATTGAAATAGAAACAGCAATAAGAGACCTTCCAGCTAAGAAAAGTTCAGGACCAGATGGTTTTACAACGGAATTCAACAAGGCTTTCAAAGCAGAGCTCACACGAATACTCCTTCAACTCGTCAATGAAATTGAAAAAGATTTCAAAAGATCCGAAAACCAGGCAGGGACTCATCAAAGAAAGAGAACTATAGACCCATTTCTTTGATGAACTTTGATGCAAAATTTCTCAACAAATTTTGTCCAATCAACTTCAATAATTCATCCAAAAAATCATACACCATGAGCAAACAGGATTCATTTCAGGGATGGAAAGCTTCTTCAATATACGCAAATCAATTAATATTATTCATCACATCAACAGCAGCAAGAACAAGAACCACATGGTTATCTCAATAGATGCAAAAAAAGCATGCGACAAGATTCAACATTCTTTTGTGATGAAGATTTTGGAAAAATTAGGAATCCAGGGAACATTCCTCAATACAATAAGGCTGTATATGACAAACCTACAGCCAGCATTATACTCAATGGTGAAAAACTAAAGCCATTTCCTCTTAACTCAGGAACAAGACAAGGATGCCCACTCTCTCCACTTCTCTTCAATCTAGTATTAGAATGCCTAGCTACAGCAATAAGACAAGATGCAGACATAAAGGGGAATCAAATAAGGAAAGAAGAAATAAAACTCTCCCTCTTTGCATATGACATGATCTTGTATTTAAAGAATCCCATAGACTCCACTCCCTAATTATTCAAGCTGATTCAAAACTTTGGCAAAGTAGCAGGGTATAAAATTAACCCCCCAAAATCAATGGCTTTTCTGTATGCCAACAATCAGAACAGGGTGGCTGAAATTAGGAAAACAACTCCATTTGTAATAGCCCCTCAAAAAATAAAATACCTAGGAATTAACTGAACCCAAGAAGTGAAGGACCTTTATGATGAAAACTTAAAAATCTTGAAAAAGGAAATCAAAACAGAAAATAGCAAATGTCAAAACCTCCCATGCTCCTGGATTGGAAAGATCAACATTGTGAAAATGGCAATACTTCCCAAGGCTATCTACAAATTCAACGTGATACCTATCAAAATTCCAATCCAAAAATTCATATGGAACAATAAAAGACCCCGAATAGCAAAAACGCTCCTCAACGGAAAGAACACTGCTGGAGGAATATCAATACCAAATTTCAAACTCTACTATAAAGCCATAGGAATAAAAACAGCTTGGTACTGACATAAGAACAGACCTCAGGACCAATGGAATAGAATTGAAAACCCAGAAATGAACCTACAGACCTATAGCCAACTAATCTTTGATAAGGGAGTTAAAATAATAGAATGGAATAAAGACAGCCTCTTCAGTAAACGTTGCTGGCAAAATTGATTAACTACTTGTAGACAATTAAAGCTAGATCCTTATATATCACCCTGCACCAGAATGAACTCCAAATGGATCAAAGACGTCAGAGACAAAACAGACACTCTGAAAACATTACAGGATGGAATTGGAGAAACCCTAGGTTTCTTGCCTCAAGCCAATATTTTCTTAATAGAGATTCGGAAATAAAAGAAATCAAAGAAAGGTTGGACAAATGGGATGGCATGAAGTTGCAGAGCTTCTGCATGGCAAAGGACATAGCTTGCAAGATGAATAGAAAACCCACGGATTGGGAGAAGATCTTCACTAGCCATACAACGCACAAGGGTCTCATATATAAAATATACTTGGAACACAAAAAATTAAATCCCCCAACAACAAATCCTCAAAGAAACAACTGCCCAATAAATAAGTGGGCTAAAGTCTTAAAGAGAAACTTCTCTGAAGAGGAAAGAAGGATGGCCAATAGACACAAGAAGAAATGTTCAACCTCCCTAGCCATAAAATAAATGCAAATCAAAACAACATTAAGGTACCACCCCACTCCAGTTAGAATGGCAAAAATCAAGAACTCTAACAACAACAGATGCTGGAGAGAACGTGGACAGCAGGGAACCTTGCTTCAATGTTGGTAGGAGTGTTAAACTTGTTCAACCACTTTGGAAAGCAGTATGGAGGTTCCTCAAAAGACTTCACACAGATCTTCCCTATGACCCAGTAATCCCACTTTTGGGCATTTATCCAAATGTTCACAAACAAGTCCACACTAAAGCTACCAGCACAACTATGTTTATTGCAGCACTATTTACCATAGCTAAGATATGGAAACGACCCAGATGCCCCTCAGTAGAAGAATGGATCAAGAAAATGTGGTATATATACACAATGGAATTCTATGCCTCCATCAGAAAGAATGACATTGCCCCATTTGTTAGGAAATGGAAAAACTTGGAAAAATTTATATTAAGTGAAGTGAGCCAGGCCCAAAGAAACATTGGTCCCATGGTTTTCCTTATATGCAATATCTAGTATATGTATAAGTCAAGCGGAAAAGGTCAGATAACGTGATGTTAGGAAAATGAGCCCTTCATTATGTATTTTATTTTATTTTATTTTATTTTATTTTATTTGAGAACATACTGTACAGAGGGGTTACAATTACATGGGCAGGATAATGCATACATTTCTTACCAAGCATTGCAGCCTCCTCCTTTGTTTACCTTTCACCTCCCTTCCCAGCCTCCCCCCTCCCCCCCCACCCAATCATATCCCTCTCCCCCCCCACACCGACATTGTAAAGCTGGTTTTGACATGATATTTTTTAAATTTTATTTTATTTTATTTGAGAACATACTGTACAGAGGGGCTACAATTACATGGGCAGGATAATGCATACATTTCTTACCCAGCATTGCAGCCTCCTCCTTTGTTTACCCTTCACCTCCCTTCCCAGCCTCCCCCCTCCCCCCACCCAATTATACCCCCCACCCCCCCCACACCGACATTGTAAAGCTGGTTTTGACATGACATTTTGTACTTCTCATTGTTGCAACTGGTCCACCTGAATCCTTAAACGACTTGTGTTTTTAAATGTGTTTTTTCTTTCATGCATTTGTTTCTAACGCATTTATAAGATTATTTCTTTGTTGCTTTGTATGTCCCTCTCCCACAGTATAACCCCTGCTTTCACTATATTTGATGTCGGTATAATTTGTGGAGGAGATGGGGAAAAACAAGTCGTTTAAGGATACAGGTGGACCCGTTGCAACAATGAGAAGTACATGTTGTCATGTCGAAAACGAAATTTACAACTTTGGTGCGAGGGGGAGGGGAGGATTGAGTTGGGGAGCCGGGGGAGGCTTGGACGAGATGTGAAGGGTAAACAAAGGAGGAGGCTGCAATTCTTGATAAGTAATGTACTCATTATCTTGCCCATGTAATTGTAACCCTCTGTACAGTATGTTCACAAAAAATAAAAATTAAAATTAAAATTAAAAGAAAGAATTAAATTTTTAGGGACTGGAAAGGTGACTCAGTGTTAGTTCGCTTGCCTTGCATGCATGAGGCCCTGGGTTGGGTTCCTCAGCACAACATAAGAAGAAATAAAAGACGGAAGTTGCACTGTGGCTCAAGTGGTAGAGTACTAGCCTTGAGCTGAATAGCTGAGCGACAGCACCCAGGCCCACAGTTCAGGCCCCATGACCAACTAAAAAAAAAAAAAAAGAATGAAATGTTTAATTCCTTATTATATTAAGTTAGAACTATTGCTTACACATGAAACACATATTCCTGGATCAGAAAGGAATAAAGAAAGATCCCTACTCAATCATGCTTTGCTCACAATATCTAGAAACTTCCACTCTTTGCTCATTGTATAAAAAAGAAAAAGAAAAAAAAGAAATGTACTCATTACCTTGCTCATGTAATTGTAACCCCTCTGTATGTTATTTTCACAATAACAAAAAGAAAAAGAAAAATATATGCATGAAAAAAGAAGGATACAAACAGGAAATATGAAGACTTACCAATAGTTCATCTTTAATATTATAACTATTATTTAAATAACATTAAAGGACCATACTCTTTGTCTCATGAGTTATTCTTCATAACTAAACTGAGGCAGATTGCACAGCTTTCCATGTGCACTAGTGCTGTTTTTTTTTTTAATTTAATTTAATTTTATTTGTGAACATACTGTACAGAGGAGTTACAATTACATGAGCAGGATAATGCGTACATTTCTTACCAAGCATTGCAGCCTCCTCCTTTGTTTACCCTTCACATCCCTTCCCAGTCTCCCCCCTCCCCCCAATCCTAATCCTTCTCCTTCCCTCCCTTCCCTCCCCCCCCCCCCCGCACCGCCTTTGTAAAGCTCGTTTTGGACATGACAACTTGTACTTCTCATTGTTGCAACAGGTCCACCTGTATCCTTAAACAACTGGTTTTTCCCCATCTCCTCCACATGTTATACTGACATCAAATATAGTGAAAGCAGGGGTTATACTGTGGGGGAAGGACATACAAAGCAACAAAGAGATAATCTTATAAATGCGTTAGAAACACATGCATGAAAGAAAAAAACATTAAAATACACATCTAAGGGTTCATTTTCCTGACATGACATTATCTGACCTTTTCTGCTTGACTCATACATATACTAGATATTACAAATAAGGGAAACCATGGAACCTATGTTTCTTTGGGCCTGGCTTACTTCACTTAATATAAATTTTTCCAAGTTTTTCCATTTCCTAACAAATGGGGCAATGTCATTCTTTCTGATGGAGGCATAGAATTCCATTGTGTATATATACCACATTTTCTTGATCCATTCATCTACTGAGGGACATTTGCATTGGTTCCATATCTTAGCTATGGTAGGGACTTACTGTGTAGCTTAGGCTGCTCTAAAGCTTACAATCCTCCTTGGTGCTGGGATTACAGGCATGTCTACCATTTTTGGCTTTACTCAGTAACTCTATTTATAACATTTTCTGCAAGAAATTCATTCATGCTCATGAAGATATGTGGCTTAAAGCTGTTCACATTAGTATTCTACTGTACAAAATATAAATAATATAGCTGGACATGGTACTATGCTACCACATGGTAATGCCAGCCAATACTCAGGAACCTGACACAGGAGAATTAGGAGTTGAAGAAAGCCTGGTCTACACTGCAGAACCTTGTTTCCGAAGTTAAGAAATTCTATAAATATAAATCTACTATGAAACATACAATATGTTAAATTTATATAATGGAACAAATAGATCTTTGTTAATGGAAATAAAATCTTGGCAGAAATTTTAAATACATACATATGTATATATATTTAAATTTGGAGAAATAAAATTTCAAGTGGTATTATCTGCATCTTTCAGTCTGTCACCTATCTATTTACTGACACATTGATTTCTGTTTAGTCTTCACAAAACACTGTTTTCTCACATAAGTACCAAAAAATGAAAAAGAAAAAGTACAAAAAATGCATTGTCATAAATACAAATGTAGTTTAATCCCTACCATAATAATTTGGAAAACGTGCATTAAGTTATTGACATTGAATACTGCTCAAGAAAGGGAGTCTAGGGGAATGTACATTGTGTGTATGTGTGTGTGTGTGTGTGTGCATGTGTGTGTGTGTGTGTGTGTGTGTGTGTGTGTGTGTGTGTGTGTGTGTGTGTGTGTGTTCCATGAGTGAGTCCAAAGTAGACTAATTATACTTGGTTAGTCTTTTTGCTCAAAGCTGACACTCTACCACTTGAGCCACATCTCCACTTCTGGATTTTGGGCTGCTTTAACCCAAGATGCTCAGTTTTTGACCTCTAAAGTAGCTAGGTTTCCAAACATGAGCCACTGGTGGACAGTAACTACGTTAACATTTTTTGCATGTTTGGATAAATTTTAAAGTAAGACATATATGTTACATTTGAGAATGGTGGGAAATAGTAATGAATGTTTAACAGAATTTAAAGCATACAAAGCTGAGAATGACAAGTAGCTGAGAATAGGCTGGAATAAATCAAACTTACCTATGACAGTTTTCAGTCTGTGCACAGAAATGATTGCATTGTTGAAGTTCAAGGCCATCAGATAGCTGAGCTCCAGCTGGCTGCTATGCTCATGAGGCCAGCTAGTGCTATCCACAAGAATGTGGTGGTGTTGGATGGCAGGGGCAGCTTCAAGTTCAGAACCTGAAATATTTCAATTAATCTAGAAGGGGAAACATAACAGGACAAGGAATGTGATTAACAGTGCAGAATGCAAAAAGCATCCAGTCCAAGGAAGACAGAATAACTCTTTCTATATCTGAAAAGAGTATTCTCTCACAAAGAATCTTGAGCCGACTATGGTGGTCAATGTTTGTAATCTCTGAACTTGGGAGGCTGATTTAGAAGTTAGCTTGAGACCAGCCCAAGTTTTAGGCCAACAGAAGGACACATAGTAAAATGCTATTTTAAAACAACAACAACAACAACAAAAGACCCAATGACTGGGAATGTGATTAGTGGTAGAGTGCTGGCCTCGCATGCATGACGCACTTGATTTGATTCCTCAGTATGACATAAGCAGAAAAATTGGAAATGGTGCTGTGGCTCAATTGGTAATGTGCTAACCTTGAGCAAAAGAAACTCAGGGAGAGTGCCCAGGCCTTGATTTCAAACCCCAGGGCTGACAAAATTTTAAAAAAAAAACCAAGTGCAAAATGCTGTTTGTTGAAATAAATATGTTGAAGAATTCTTTTTACTCACTAGAAAATTGTGGTGCTGAGAATGCATCATGAACTTGGTTAGGAAAAAGTAAATTAATGATATATTATCTGGCATTGGACAGGACATAGTGAGATCTAAAAATGATTGCTGCCTATGGTTACTTGGTACAACTAATGTTACAGATACACTTGCCAGATTGTAAATTTTTAAAGATAGAATAATGGGTTTTTCTTTTTCAAAATAATTTTACTGCTGGATGCCAGTGGCTCACACCTGTAATTCTTGCTACTAAGGAGGCTGAAAACTGAGGGTCTCTGTTCAAAGCCAGCACAAGCAGGAAAGTCTGTGAGACCCTTATCTCCAACTAAAGGTTCAGAAAATGTGAAGTGGCACTGTTGCTCAAGTGGTAGATTGCTAGCCTTGAGCTGAAGAGCTGAAGGACAATGCCTAGACCCAGAATTCAAGCCCCACAACAGACAAAAAATAATAATAGTAATAATATTAATTTTATTATTACAATTAAGGTGTTATATATAAAGGCTACCATTACAAAAGTTTGTGTATCTGCTCAAAGAAACATATATCTATATTCATTGCTAACAGCCAGGATTTGGCCATCTGCTTTCCAGCTGATCTCTGGGTGTAGAGGCAATGTGTAATACAAAGTAATACAAACCAGTTCTGACTTTAAATTATTTTTCTCTGCACATCTTAAAAATCAATGCTGACACATGAAATAAAAAATCCTTAAGTTTAAAACATTCTTCTAGACAAGTTAAAGAAATCGTGAGAACAAGTATTTTAATAATTATTTCAGAGAACTTGAACTCTGGACTTGGGTTCTGTATCTGAAATTTATTACTCGAGGCTAGTGCTGCCACTTTGAGCCACAGTGCCACTTCCAGTTTTTTTTGTGGTTAATTGAACAGAAAAGTCTCACCAACTTTCCTCTCCAACCTGGCTTTGAACTAGGCTGTAGACATCTCAGTCCTCAGAGTAGCTAGGATTATAGGCATGAACCCCTAGCACCTGGCTAGAATAATTGCTCACCTTTGACAGACGCCAGTTAGTATTAAATGCCAGTCATGTTTAACTTTGTAAAATAAAATTAACTGAAATGCCTTACAGTAGAAATAAGGAATAAATTGTGTCTGTGGGTTACAAAGAACTTACAAAAAGCTACATATTTTCCTTGTTTTTTTATCTTCCAAAATTGTGTGATTTCCAGAATCATACCTTATCTTTCCTTGCTGATTTCTTTATTTTATTTCATACAGGGCCACAGGTTCTTCAACTATCATTTATTTATATGAAGAGCTTGCACATATCTATTTCAGTCCAAATTCCTTGTAAGCATCTCTCATCCATATGTTCAACTGCCATAAAAAATTGTGAAGCACT